>NW_009937793.1:0-7758 GCF_000696875.1 Nestor notabilis
GGTGCCCGTGGGCCCGGGGCTACCCCCGGGGTGCGGGGGCTGCAGGGTGGCTGTGGAGTGGTGACGGGGACGGTCCGTTTGCCCCCTCGTTTGGGGCGTGATGCACGCTTATAAAATGCACATTTACTTGTCATCCACCGTGTATTCCTAGTTGGGAAAGTGTTAACTTGGAGGCCCCAACTCATCGCGTCCTTTGTGGAAAACTGCATTTAAGGGTTAGGTGACAGCCTCGATCGTGCTTGCAGGAGTGCATTTATGGGAGAACCTTTAACAAGCTGTATTTCATTTGCAGCTGTGCTGACTTGTTTCTTTTTGGGGGAATGGGGTGACAGTTCTAGCTGAAGAAACAAACTGATCTACATGTGCTTCACTATTCGTTGGAAGAATGACAGATGACAAAGATGTGCTTCGAGATGTGTGGTTTGGACGAATACCCACCTGTTTCACTCTGTATCAGGACGAAATAACTGAAAGGGAAGCTGAACCTTACTATGTGAGTATAACAACGGTGGTCACAGATAGGTCCAGTGCCACAGCTATGTTTCTTCCCTTCATTCTCCTCATGTAGCAATATTGTGCTACTGTATGTTGTGAACCCCACCCTCCCAAAAAAAAAAGCCAACAAAAAACCAAACCAACAACTTTTTTATTCTTATTTCTGGTGTCTTCTGAAAGTAAACTGTATGAACATGCTGCCTGATTCATTTTTCTTCACAGCAGGTTCAAGACTTTTAAGTTTCTTTCACTAGTGAGAGAAACTTATCACAGATAATTAAGATCTTAAATAAATATGAAAATTAAGTAGGCGAGTAATTAAGTGAAAGGAGGGGTTTTATCTGAGTTTGTATGATCTTGGATTATGGTCAGAAGAAGGGTTATGTTACTATACTGCAGAAATAACTTCAGTCAGGGCTTTGTGCAGTCTTTAAAACTTAGGTCTGTTGCTTGTGTAACACAGACTTGTAACGAACACTTGCTCCGCTATTTCTGTTCATGGATGACTTCTGCTTGTTTTCTTTAAATGCTAACAGCCATGAGAGACCTAGCTCAGATGCAGGAAAAGCAGCTATAGTATCTTAACAGTACAGTGCCTGAACTGGATTGCTAGCTGATGATAAAAATGAGGGTCAGTGATGCATTTGATTTGTAAACCAGAAGTGCCTTCTATAATCACATGGTGTATTTATAGCGTACTCAGCAGTTTTCATTTTCAGCACCTAATAGATACTTGATTGATAATGTTAGCTAATTCAGTGAAACTTGAATTTGAAATGTAACAAGGATGTGGGAGGAAAATCTTGTACTATTTTTTTTTTATGTGATTCTGAAGTCCTTAAGTCTTGTCATAGCCTGTTCTACTCCTTTTGAAAGTATTACTGAGTGGAAATATTTTTTCTGTGTTTGATAGCATCTTTATGTCACCAGTTTCTGATTTATATGCATTCAGTGAGTTTTTGAAACATAATAAACCATTAATGGTTTTTGTTCAGTGATAATAGAGCTCATCATTCTAGGTTTCAGTTTCACCACTGGTAAAAACAGAAGCACTTTTACTTCATATGGTTGTCCTATTGCCAAATGTATCTGAGCTATCTAGAAGTCTCAGACTTCAAATTTTATATATATATATATATATATATGAGTTAATATATGTGTATGTTGTATAAGAGCTACATGAAAGGTATGTGTTTTAAGTATAGAGACGTGCAGTCTTGATCTGTTTAATTCTCTATTGCTGCAACATCTGGTTATTCACAGATCACAGTTCTAAAATTGCGACTTCTGCCTTTCTCAGGTGATGTTGGAGCTGATAATACAGCTTCTTGAAAGGGACCAAGGATTTATAATAGTAAAAGATAGAATAGCAATCAAAGTTTTAAATTGTGGTTTTGTTCTCATGGTTTCAGAGTGCATCTGCATTAATGTTTTTGTTCAGATCTGGAGTGCTTTTTTGATGCAAGTCTTCATCCTTTCCACTTGGTGTGGCCCAGGTTTGCATCACACAGCAGTCTTATAGCCCACAAGCTGAATCATTTTCCTGTGAAGCTGAAGCAGAAGTGCTTCCGCTGCTGATGGGCATTTAGTGTATGGCATCAAACTGGAGGTAAATTGACGTAAAAAAAACATCAAACCCCCTAAAACTGAAGTAAAAAAAGTAGATATAGTGAACATTCCTAGCCCTTGACACCAACTGCTCAGCCTTGCATGTCTCCTTTTACCACTCTTCAGTACTCGTTAGTACAGATATAACCTCTGTATTCCAGACTGCATTCCATAAATGGGAAGGCTGCATGGGAAGAAAATACTGTCATAATCATGTTAAGAGGAGAAAAAAACTTCAGCTCCGAGGAACTTGCTTTATGAAGATGGAAGAAAATGTAGACTTTGAAAGTGAAGGGTTAGGGAATTAGGGAAACAACCCAGAATCCATGTGATGGATTTCAGTTTGGTGTGTGTGGTGTGACAGGAGATCCTTGCCTGTTAGGTGTATTAGCACAGCACAGGAGTGATCATGTTACGGCACTGCGTGGGGTACCAGAGCTCATTTAAAATCAGCTTGTCTATCTTTTGGAAAAAGTAGTGACATCAAGACTAAGTAGCTCAGGTGACATACTGTCCTATTTCTTCCTGTAGTCAAGCCAGGTAGGTTTCTGCAGAGTTAACACTGGAAATGCATATGTCAAGTTTCTTTGAAGTCCTTCGTACAAATGCTTGTGTTTGGAGTGGAAGCAAAATTAGGAACAGCTAGGTTGAACTGCCTTTGTTGCTGAACTATGTGATATTTCCCTAGTCCTAAAATTGTTAAGATTTGTGTTTTAAAGTGGTGTACTGTCTGCCTCTTTGTGCAAACGAGTTATAAATAAAATGTGTATGGGAAGCAGAGTACTCATTGGCTGAGATTTGTCAGGTGTAACAAACGTTGTAATGTTGGCCTGCATGGACTGCTTTAGGAGTTAGTAGCAAAAGTGTCTGTGGGAGAGGTGTCATTCTGGTGAACGCTGCTTTGCTTAAAAGGAAGGCTCCTTGCCATATGGCTGAAGTGTTGGAGAAGTTGTGAGTGTCTAACAGTCGAGAAGGCAAACTGCTGTGTAAAATTCGAGTTTTCATATAGAGGCCTCTAAAGCAATGTGACTGTGCTGTTGAAAAGAATGACTGAAGTCCAGCATATAATTAAATGCATTAAGGCTGAGTTTGTTTTTTTGGAGGGTTTGTTTTTTTTTTCCCCTTAAATATTTTAGTTACCTTTTTTCTGGAAATACTCAGTAGTAGCATTTAAAAATTACAGACTTTTTGGAGTAAAAATGTTTTGTGTCAACTGGTGGCTTTCACTGAATAATTAAAGCTAGGAAAGTAATAGAATTGGATCCTTTCATGTCTTCAATTGAGGGGGAAGACCAAAAAGATTTCAGTAGGTGCTGCAAATGCTCAGCATCTCGTAAAAACAGGCAGTCTCCATTAACCTGATTAACTGTTAGGTTTTGTGCTCCAAGGAGTCCCACTGGGAGTGCTGGCCATACTCTGTTAAATTCCGTTAAGTGCTGCTTGGTTATTGTCTGTGATCTCTAATTGTGTTAAAATAGAAACTGCATTATTGTTCTACACTGCAAACTGTAGTAAAATATTTTACAGAGGAAGTTAGCTATGCAGTTTAAAGGGTTATGTCAAACACTGTTGCAATCAATAATGCTTTAATACATTTATCAAATCCTGCTTGGATGTGCCCCATGCTAAAAATTGGCTTTTGAGGCAGTCCAGACAGGTCTCATATCAGAATATACCTGAATTAATTTAACTGTAAATTAAATATCAAACAGAAATAATATGGAGTTATTACAAAAAAATATTTGGATTTGATCAGAATAGGCTACACTATGATGTCTCTAGAGCACTCAGTGTAGATATGTGGAATTAGGTTAATAAAGGATAAGATTTTATTGTCATTCAAGTCATAGAGGTACCAAACAATTCTCACTTGAGTGTGTACATGACTTCAGTTTTAAAACGTGAACGATCTCAAATTCAATGAAGACTATGTTTAATTACCTTGCTGAAATGGTTTGGGCTGAAGGGACCTTAAAGGTGCTCTGGTTCCAATGCCCCTGCCACAGGCAGGGACACCTTCCACTAGAGCAAGTTGCTCCAAGCCCTGTCCAACCTGGCCTTGAACACTGCCAGGGATGGGGCAGCCACAGCTTCTCTGGGCAACCTGTGCCACTGCCTCACCACTCTCATAGTGAAGAATTTTTTCCCAGTACCTGTATCTCCCCTCTTTCAGCTTAAAGCCATTCAGCCCTTGTCCTGTTACTACATGCCCTTATAAAAAGTCCCTTTCCAGACTTCTTGTAGGCCCCCCTTAGGTACTGGAAGCTGCTATAAGGTCTCAGCCCTGAGTCTTTTCTTTTCCAGGCTGAACAAGCTTAGCTCTCTCATCCTGTCAAAGAGAGTAGAAAATAAATGATAGTGGAAAAATAAAGCTATATGGTACATAAGTTATCAAGTGTTAACTGACTTGATGACTGTGATAGTGGCGAGTCTTCATCTTTTGTAGTTTTATATAATCCTAAAATTTGGTTGTTTCACAGATGCATGCCGATTAGTAATCTAATGCAACGTTATCTGAAAGATAAACCCATTCTCTTTCATAAGAACTTACTCTTGATTTACTCTCCATACTTCTTCTGATATTTATAAATATTCTAGTATTGTGGTGAAAATATTATCTAATGTATATATCAAAATGTGGTCTAATTGTTGGAGAGATTCTGGAAGAATGTTTCAGCAGAGATCGAGTTTTCTGGAAGGCAAAATATATCTTTACATAGTTTGGAATATCTGTACCATGACATTTGCCTATGGCCTAGCATTATCCATAATACTCTAAAGAAAATACTTTAAAAAACAACACTGGTTATGAAGAATGGAGAAAAAAATTTATCTTTCTTTAAATATGCAAAATATAATTTATTTCTGTGTATTCCTTAGACCAATCTATTTAATTAACAATTAGGAAATGAAAATAACTCTACAGCGTGAATAGCATTAATTTAAAATGGCTATTCCAAAGCTAAAAGTTATTTTACAGGGAGGTTAATCTTTGCTCATTGTAATTGATGCAGTCTACTTAACCAGTCATGAAGCTTTTTCTTTTTTTTTTAAAAAAAAAAGGTGGAGTTGGTTGCAAATAAAAATAACACAGCATTCTGTTTGGGATAGTGCATAACATTACACTTGAGGGGAAAAAAATGCATGCCAGAAAGCTATAAGAAGGTATCTGTTTCAACAGATAAAATATTGATAGTTTTATTTCTGATTTCAGTAGGTAGGCAAAAGTTAAATAGTGAAAGAATCATAGTAGTCTCGACTAATGTGTTGAATTGGCAAACCCAGTGCAAAGACAATGGAAATTGCCAGCTATTGGAAATACAAAACGTTCTTGGAAACCAAACTTGTAAGCAGCTAGTTTTCTTAAAAAAAACAAAACAAAACAAACAACAACAACAACCACCCCCCCCCCAAAAAAAAAACAACCAAAACCAACAAAACAAAAAAAAAAAAGCCAACCCCAAACCCACCCTTTGTAAGAATTTCCATTTTGAAATAATAGCTGGTACACAGTTGCTCATTATATTCAAGTTATATAGAAGTTAGAACATGTTCCTATCTGTTTATATGAAAAAAGTTAAAAGCTTCATTCTTTGGCTATAGAAAAGTGTGAATTAAATTCCACTCTTCTCCCTCCCACCACATTGAAGGAATAGAAAACTTATTTGTTTTTATGTCTTTTGTGTTAGTGTATGGGATGCTGCTGTTCTCCATCTTCTGAGTACATAATTTCATAGCCTTTCATTGACCATTAGTAAGTAAACTGGCTAAAAGACATCTTACCTTAAACTAGGGGGGAGAATGTCAACTGAAATTTTATTATGAATATGCATACTTTTTATAGATTTTTTTGTTAATTTAGAAAACTGTATTTATACTTAAAGCTTCTATAATATTTTTTTATTTCAGTTGCTTTTGCCAAGGATAAGCTACTTGACATTGGTAACAGACAAAGTGAAGAAACACTTTCAGAAAGTTATGAGACAAGAGGAAGTTAGTGAAATTTGGTTCGAATATGAAGGTACACCACTGAAATGGTGAGTTTATTTAACTTTGTACCTTTGCTCAGTTTATCATGTAAAGAGTTCCCATGTTCAGCACAGTGTCAGTACTTTTTCTAATCACTCCACTGGGTTTCCGAGATGGCAGGAGGAGAGCAAGAAGAGCATGTTGTTTGGAAAAAACATAAGAAGGTTTAATATTGAACATACTTGTGATTATTATGCTTGTACTTACTAAGTATATAAGGCAGATTTTGTGCTGCACCTATTGTTTTTGCCTAGTAATTACTGTAATACAAAATGTCTCTGGTTTTGGCTTAGAATTACCAAATCTTTGTTTAGCTTATTCTACCTTCTTAATAGATGCCTAATAACATAGATAGGAAGTATTTCTGGAGTGTGAAAATAAATAGAATATATAGAAAGATAATAGAAGATGTGCATAACCTTCACTTTTCATGGGTGTGGTATGTGCTTGCATTATAAAACAGATAATCTAATACTGATGCACAGGCCGTTTTTGAATCCAGTTAGTTCAATTTTATTGAACCAATTGCTGTTGATTCTATTTTTGTTCTGTCTTATGTGGTCTATTAGAAGTATACTTTTCTGAGAGGTTGGGGCATCAGACTGGTATTGTTTTGTTTACTTAATTTTCAGAAAATCTGTTCATCAGTTTTGTTTCTTTATTTATGCCATAAAGAGTTTTAAAGAAAACATTTTGAGAGCTGCAGTGTTTGCTAGCTTTATATAGACAGCATCAGCTCTCCAGAAACTTCTTAGTATTTTGAATGCTGAAGAGATTTTTATATCTCCCTTTATTTCTTCTGTCATAATAGGAAAGAAAATGACCAGTGACTACTTTAGCTTCTTGAACCTGGCTTGTCTTGTGATTAGCAAACATCACATCATGGAGTCTCTAGATTTGATGATGGAGAAGATCTCCTTTACTCTTATTTCTTTCAGACCAACCTAGTATAAACCTTGAAAATACATAAATAGAGAAGCAGAAAATCTCACTTTTTTCACTTTTTCAAAACTAGTAAAATCAGCTTTAGACATCTGTTTAAATTGATTTGTTTCTTTGTGTGCCATAGTGACCTTGAGTCATGGATACCATCTAAACAGCCAGGTACCAAGTTTGTTCCAGTGTGTTCATAATCTTTGGTAGATAATGGGAGGAAGCTTCCTAAGTTATCACTGAAGTTGTAACAAGAAAGGAAAGAGAGGCTTTTTACTTCATCCAAAAATAGATCTGTGTTTTCTGTAAGTTTTCAAATACCATGACGTATAAACTAGAATAAAAACCAAACCAAAACAAAAAAACCCCCTAGAATATAGGTGTAGAGTGAAAATATTAATTATTATCCTAAAATCAAGTGAAGAGTTAGTAAACTCATTGAACATTGAAATGAAAATGAATAGCGTAATTTTGATATGCTAATTAAGGATCTGATCTATCAGAAAATCTAAGTGTATTCTGCCAGGAACAATAGCTCCACTGATTTCAGTGGAATTGCTTTTCTAAGGAAAATGCTATTTGCAAACCGTAGTTTTAAGAGAATGGTAATCCACTAAATAGGCGAAACTTGTTCCAGGGGATACCCAAATAGCAGGACTGAGAATTAGGCTGAGCTAGTGGTTTGTAGGGATA
>NW_009937793.1:7789-20175 GCF_000696875.1 Nestor notabilis
ACCATTAATGCTTAATCTTCTTCAGTGTAACTTTTGCATTCAGAATCAAATAGAACTTGCTAATAATATTACTTATTCTAATTATTTATTTTGCACCGTGAGGTCATACTGCTTACAGCCTGTGCGGTTTCATACCTGTTTGGGATGTAGCATGTCTCTCTTCAGCTGCAGCATTTCTGTTTTCCAGAGAGATTTTTGAGGAAGTCTGAAACATCATTTCAACTTCATTGTCTGAAGCACTCAGGACAACCTCCTGAAGGAGGATGAAGCTCTCCAGGTCTGGAGTTACAGGGGCCTGGGGCCTCCCACTGCAGTTGCTGGGGCAGGGGAATATGTCTGCAGGAGGTGTGTGTTGGGTGAGAGTCTGTGTCACCATGGTAAGGAGCTAAAGGAAGAGATCATCAGACTGTGCAACATCAAAGGAAATGGATCAAATCCTCTTAGAGACCCTGCAGCTATAGGAGCCTAAACCTACAACTACATTGAAGGAGATACAGGTTGAGTCTGCAATTATTGGATTGGAAAGTAGTCTCCTTAGATATGGAAGGGCTGGAAGCTTATGACTTCTGGCAACAGTAGGAAGGCTCCTTCTCCACCTGTAACTACCACATAGGTTCAGTGCTCTGGCTGCAGGTAAGGGACTGATACCTCTGACGTTGATGCACTGAAGCTCTCCTTAGCAGGCGAGCCAACCTGAAGGCAAAAATACTTTTGTCCCAGTTAGGTGGATTCCAGCCCTCCCTAGCAGTCGTTTATACCCAGAGAGTCCTGTGGCAACAAGCCAAGTCCTTGCTGTCACACCAGCTGCACAACCGGTTAGTGACCTGCAGCTATTGACCAGTATTCACGCCTCTCTGAGCCTTTCTCCTTCAGTGATGAAATCCTGGGGATGCCATCTTGGCCCTGGAGCTGTATAGTCAGTAACTCATGATACTCTCAAGGGTGCCCTTGCAGCACTTAGGATTTGTGCCCATGTGTTTGAACATGTGGCTAATAAACCAAGCACAGAACAAACCTTGACAGTCTGTCTGCAACTTCTTAACAAGCAGCAAACCTCCACAGGTGACAAGTGAGAATGTCAGATGGGGGAACAGATAGTTTATTCCTTGTAGAAGGGAGTCTTCTATTGCTGTGATGGTTTCCTTTTGGTGCGGATGTGCTGTTCAGGCTGCTATGATGCTTCCTCAGAACTTCCAGCCCCTTGTCTGCCACTGAGGCACTTACTGCAGGTGGAAAAGGAGGCTGCCTTCTGTTGCCAGAGGTTGCAAGATTCCAGTCTTCCATATCTCCACCACTCCAGTGACTGCGTACCCTCGTTCTGCGCAGCTGGGAGTCATCTGTGCAAGGTCTCAGTGAAGATGCCATCCATTTCTATCTTCCCTGACACTGTGCAGCCCACTGAGCTCCTGCAACTCCTTAACTTGTTGACAGAGCTCCTGCACTAACATACACTTCCTCTAGGCAAGGACGTTTCTGCTTGCACCAGTACTTGGGAGAGGGTCTCAAGCTCTTACGGCAGCTTGACACCTGGAGAGCTGCATCCTCTGTCAGGAGCTCTGCCTGAGTGAAGGCCTCTGATGTTCCAAGAGTGGTTTCTTCGGCAGGTGCTGGGGGATGGCACTCTATAGCTTGTTACCATCCTAGTTGGACACTTACACATAGTCTTCAGCAGAGTTTCTATCCCCTTTCTCTGAGTTGTGCTCTGGCCCTGGAAGTTGCATAGGGGTATCTCTAGTACCAATTGAATGGATGATTGACCCTTCCTAATCAAGAATCAGTGGAAGACAAATAGTCAAAGCACTCTGTGATCAGCCATAGCTGACATTGTTTGAAAATGCTAGTGTTTACTTAAAAGACCTAAGGAAAATACAGTTTTCTGAATACTAAAGGGTAAGGTGAGATTATTTTCTGATACAGCCAAAATTTCCCTGAGTGAGACATTTGTTTATAGAAATACCTAAACACCAGATTTTGGCGATTTGGTGCTTAATAATACCTCAGTTCTGGAACATAGGAATTTTTTTTTGTCCCGGAGTTATCCGTTCATGTGACATATTTTACTGAATTGTCACAGTAAATTATTCTGGTTTGAAAACAACCTACCAACTCATGCTGTGACTTTCTGTCCTGGGTTCAGAAAAAAATTGTTAGAAAAATAGTAATTAATTTTCCTTACTTTCAAAAGGATATTAGGTACTTAAAAGTGGTGTTTCCCAGGACTTCTCTCACACTCTGAAGCCCCCTCTCTGTAATAATAAAAGCAGTAATAAATTGACAATGTCTGGCAGTCAGGGTGTTCTTATACTTCTATAGATTGAAGACTTTGCAGAACCAGTCATTATTCTAGCATCTCATAAAAAAAGATTTGTTGTCTCTTAGACATGTTCATTTTTATATTTTTCCCATCATTTCCTTTGAGAAAGTTCTGCCCAGTCTGCCTGTCCTTGGCTCCCATACTAGGTAAGAGCAATTCAGCACTAATATTTTTTCAAAATTATACCTTTCTGGGCTGGATGTTTCCTTCAGCAGTTGTTTGGTTTTTCTTAATTCTCCTGGTTGCTGTAGGTTCTAGAGAGCATTTGAGTGTTTCTTCACTTGCTATGCCTATTTTTCAAATAGAATTTCAGAAACAGCATTGCAGCAGTACTACTGGAAGCAACATCTCTAATGAGGCAATATCAGCTCATAGCACAGGGTAGATAGATACATGCTTAAGAATGGAGTGGAAGAATGTTGGGGGTTTTTATTCCATGTAGACATTGACAAAGTCCTCTTTTCTTAACTTCTCTCTTTGCTCCTCCCTTAATTCTCTATCCTGGTTAAGAAACCAGGTTTTATTATCACAGAAATATAAATAGCAGCTTTAGTATTGTTATATAGAATATAACAATAAAAAATGCTTGTAACTGTATCTCAAAAAAAAAAAGTGAAACACAGCATTATGTACAGGCATTACTTAAGGCTTCTATTGGCTTCAGATTAAATGGTGGTGTGTGAGAACTAGAATTTGAAGCAGGACATGTTTTGTATCTCAGGATTGCTTCACTCCTTTTACGAACTTTACTCTTAATGGAAGACTGTGCTCCTGAATGGAAAATTATTTCTCTTGTGGTCTAATGTCTTCATTAATCCCATGTGTTCTGCTGTGGAACAAAATTAATTTAGGGCTGGCCTCTTTCAAAATAAAAACCATCTATCAACTGTGCAAAGCACAAGGATTTTACCAAAGAAAATTGGAGTACACAAACTTCATTTTGTAATCTCATCTGAGTAGAAAATGTGAAGGTAGGTCAAGAACTGATACTTTTTTTTTTCTTTGTAGCTATCTATTTTGTTGTATAAATTGAAAGTACCTGAAAGTCATTGTTCATGTTCATCTAATTATCAAAGGATATTTGATTTTTGTTATGTAGCTCACCTGTAAAACCACTCTTTCATGGAACTCTTGCTGAATCCCTGAAGTATTCAAGGCATGATAGGCATTTAGTAAAAAGTCTTAGCGGTAAAAAACTTGAGCATTAGCAGTGAATCTGGATAAATCCAGATATTCATTATGTATACTCTGTTCCCTTTGTCAGGAAAACACGGTTCTAGATACTTTCCCTAGATATTTCTAGATATCTCTAGATATTTTGCCCTATTCTTTCTTTTAAGAAGTTACAATACGTAAGTTCAAGAATCATAGTACTATTTCGGTTTTTATTTTGCTGTTGAAGTGAGTTTGTCTTACCTTTGGGGTTAGCTCACCCGTAGAGGGTGCTAAAGCACTGTTGTGTGAGTAGAAATTTGACACAGGTGCTTTTACAGCAGCTCTGGGTTATTGCTCTCTGGACTTTCAAATCTTATGTACGTTCTTGGCTCTCTTCCTGTGATCAGTCTCATTTTATTCAGTGAAGCTACTGAGTTTACAGTTGTCTGTGTTTGTCTCTTTGTAGGATGAAAAGCTAGTAAGGTTCTTCTAGTTAAGATTTTTGAAAGATAAAGAGAATGGAGTTTGGTATGCTGAAGGAGGGAGAAAAAAACCCCAAAACATACATATCAAAAATCTTGCTGGCGTCTGCTTGAGAGAAAATTGCATAAAGAGCATTTTGGAGTGCCGTGGAAGTTTTGTGTGTGTGATACATACTCCTTATGTTGCTGGAGGCTGTATCTTCTAATGAATTTAAAGGAGACAAAGCTGTAAGACAGAAGTGAATATTTGCAGGAAGCAGTTTCTTTATATATCTCCTTTAATCCAGAATACCACTGAAATGCAAAATTCCAATTAGTCTTTTTTTCTTCCCTTCCGTTCCTCTTAATTTGATAGTAAAGTTACAGAATTCATCTTGATCTGTCTTTTTTCAGGCCTTTCACAGATATGTCATTTTTTCACTTTACTACCTGTTTTCCACAGCTACAGGTGGGAGAGGGAAGAGATGTTAAGGGCCAGTGCAGTATAAACCTATGGCAAATATCTGGAAGCATGTATTTTCTGTCAGACCAGCTATTCCTAACATTATCAAGCTTTTAACTAAAAATACTGTTTTGAAGGATTCCACAGAGCATCTGTTGGGCCACTTATGCTGTGGCAAAACTTGTAGTGGTTTGTGGGCACAGCTTGGAGACCACTGGTTTAGATATCGAACGTATAAACTCCAGACTTGATTCTGGCAGAAGCTGTGAGTCATTTATACATGTCTGTGTAACTTTTCTGAATAAGTAATAATGAATACTAGCTGTTTGACTCACACGATTATTTTATTTTTTAATGTAAATGCAGGTATGTTAACTGTTACGTGTAGAATTAATGCACAGCTTTTATGTTCATTTAATATCTCTTCATTTTTAGGCATTACCCAATTGGTTTGCTGTTTGATCTCCATGCATCAAATACAGCCCTTCCTTGGAGCATCACAGTGCATTTCAAGGTAAAACTGGAATACACCTTTAGTTAAGAACAAGTGATGGTGGGATTACATGAAATTTGGAAGCTAGGAAAAAGTTTCATTATTTTATAAATAAGTGGATGGATGAATTCAATTTTATAAATAAGTGGATGGATGACTGTAAGGGGAAAATGTTCATTCTTCAGAAATTTTTTGTTTTTCAAGGTAAGTTGTGATACTGTCAGTGCAATTGAGTGGATATAAAAGAAGAACTTTATAGAAAGTTTTTAATTCAGTCAGCTTGAGTTGACAGAAGACTGGGGAGATTGAGAAGTCCTTTGGCCACATGGAGCATGGATATGAGATGCTGTAGAAATCCTTGAAGTCAAGGAAAGCTGTTGTATTTCATGTGGTTCCCCTTTAGAGAACTAAGGGAAATGAGTTTGATCTTGTGACAGCTTAGTCATAGGAGAGACATTATGTTGATTACACATTGTAAAACCATTAGGTATGACTTCATAGCACTACTGATCTCTGCTCAGAAGAGTACTTGCACAAGCTAGCTTTGGTGCAGCATTCTTTCATACTCTGAAATGCGTTAAGGTGATCACTGCAAAACAAACTTGGGGTTAACTAGAAATCATGGTACTTAACTTTGAAACTTTAATTTCTCCGTTATAAGAGAAACAATGCAATGGGAAAACTATTCTGAAGGAAAATGCTACGTGAATAGGCTTGACTTTAGTGTGTTGGTATTTGAGGTGAAACAAAAAGCATATTGGGGAAGCAGCTGTGATGAATGTTTTCATTCAAACAGTTCTTCTATTGAAGGTGTTTTAGAAAAGGTCTTGCCAACAAGGGTAGTCTGATTCTTTTTGGAAGTGTGCACTGAAGTCATACATTCTTATGATACGTATTTCTACATGTTGAAACTTCTAAAATGACTGACTGAATGAAGTTGGGGATATTTTTGAAACCACTGTAATTGCTACACTGATGTCTGATGTATGTCAGAGAGCACTGGGATGAAAAATCTTCCAGAGTGTTTTGAAGAAGCTGAAGGATATCTAGTTTCATAAATCAGGATTTCATTGTTACACATTCTGAGAGCTCTGGGAGATCAACAGTGATGTTGCCATCCCAAAGTAGACCCATCTTGAGAAATAAGTTGCAGCACAACAGTGCTTTTCAATTTCATGTAGTCATTTGAACTGACTTTTATGTCCTTATATTACTGCTTGCCAAAACATCAGCTAATTTTAGTTTATCTCAAAGGTGTACATTAAAGATCAGCAGAAATAACTGCTGATGTATTTTTAAAAGCTGATGTACATTAGTTTTTAAAAATATGACACTTTGGATTAAGTACTTGCTTAATCTCTCCTATATTTTATGTAATCTGAAAGTTTATTTAAATAAGCCCCTCTCAATCCTGAAACTCAAAAAAATAACTGAAATATATCAAAGTATGTAAAATATTGATGACATCTTCATGTGTTACAGTTTCTTACAGCTGAATAGTTCAGGTGTGGGATTCCTGCCTGGATGATTCTTTTCCTTTGTGTGTAGTTATTCTTCAAAGAGCCATAATTTTATTTGGCTTAATTGAACAGTTGATGGATTTTTTTCTGGGGTTTAACTTGTGGTGTCATGGCTTTCTCCTTTCATTTACCAAAGCATGCAGTCAACAGCAGATGTCTCAAACATCTGCTAAGAATGTTTCTTAACACCCTCCCAGCCCCACCCCATCAGTTTTCTTTGTTTTAAAGTTAAAAAACTTGGAAAAAGCTTATTTCTGTTCAGTTGAAGTTTGAAAGTTGAGAGGTACTTGTAACTGCTTTCCTGTGTAATGTATGCAGACCAAATAATAAACACACTTACTGTTTGTAATGAAGAAATGGTTTATTCATTTGTACTTCTGGTATGCAATAAAGTAACATGCATTTATATCTTCAGTAAAGTTGAAATACAGTTGCCTTAAATAGTCATAGAAGGATGAGCTTGAACAGAGCACTAAGGTCAGAGAATCATGAGAAGCTGTAGTCTGGGAAGTTGCTTTTGTTACCCAGGTGTGGCTTTACAGGAAGGAGAGAAACTCTTTGCCTTCCTGTTAAACTCATCTCATGCTACTCTGCAGCATGCTTAGCACTGTTCATGTTCTCAACATGGTAACCAGCTCTCCAGATTTTTGAGCAGCAAATGGGAGGTGGTAAACTGCTCTGGAAATGGTAGCATTGTTGGAGGAGAGGAAATGGGGTGTGTTAGGGGGAAGGCTGATGTTCTCCCTTTGCTGAAGCCCTTATCTGCTGGTGTCTGCTTCTCCATCCATGACCTGATGTAGAGGTGGAGAGACTGCATCTGTTTTTGTGTAACAGCAGCTGTCATCTTAGTTTTCTTGGCTGAAAATTGGGTCAGGTGTAAATGTAGCCTAGTGTAACTAGACTGTCAAAGTGTGAAACAGATGTTTTGTGAACTAGAACAGCCAGATAAGTCAGTTATGGGTTATGAAACCAGACTGTTGAAATTGCCTGTGATGGTTTTGGAACACTTTTATTTGAGAGGACATTTAGTGCTCCTGTCTATACAGATGATACCTGCTTCTGTATTATCAAGTTTATGCCGCAAGTGTCTACTGGTATGCAAAATAAAACCAGTACTACTTGAGCTTTTTAAGAAAATCAGAGTCAACCATTAATAACTTTTCTTTTAAAGATACAGAATATGAAGGGAGCATGATTTCACCAATAAGAATGTAAATTTGGTGTATGTTAATACTTCCTGCAAATCTTACAGTTGTATAGCCAGGGGTAGCTACCAGCAAGTTTACAATTATTTACGTTTGATCACTATTTCCTTAAGTAGAAGGAAGGCAAGTAGAATTAAAAATAAAATAATACAAGCATACATGATCTATATTTAAGTATAGAAATTACTATCCTGTGCCCTAGTTTATAAATCAGTGGGGATGCCATATTTTCTGTTGGTAGTCTCATGTAGGTGAAACTGTTTCATACGCTTCTTGTAGACGCAGCAGTGTTGTTTTCTAAGTTACTACTTTCATGTTTAATTTTTTCAGCTTCTGCTCATAGTGCTGCGTAGAAACGTGACAGTGGTTTTCCTCTAAACAATAGTAGACAGCACTGAGATTGTAGAAGTGTTTTCTAGTCTTCCACAGTGTTATCTCTTAGAAGCTGGGAAAATTACATATGCCACACCTTTGTAATACTGAATTCTTTCCACTAGCTTAGCTAGCTTTGGCCAGTCTTAAGTATCTCCTCACTGTTCTGCAGACCACACTAGATATAGTCTCTGGAACACATCCCCAGGGATTGACATTCACTGTAATTCATTGGAAGAAAGTCAGCAGAGAGGTGCCTACCTGTGAAAGTCAGGAATGTCCAAAAAAAGGACCTCACAGTTAAATATTTAGGCATATGTGTAACAAAACTGTTGTTATCTGTCGTGGTTCAAGCCCAGCCGGCAACTTGGAACCACGCAGCCACTTGCTCACTCCCCCTTTTTCCTCCCCCCACTCCCAGAGGGATGGGGAGGAGAATCGGAGGAATGTAACTCACACAGGTTGAGATAAGAGCAGTCCAATAACTAAGGTATAATACAAACCACTACTGCTACCACAAAAAGGATAAGGGAAATAACAAGGGGAGAGGATACAATTGCTCACCACCTGCTGATACCCAGCCCGACCCGAGCAGCGATCTGGGCCTTCCGGGTGACTCCCCCCAGTTTATATACTGGGCATGACGTGCTGTGGTATGGAATACCCCTTTGGCCAGTTCGGGACAGGTGTCCTGTCTCTGCTTCCTCCCGGCTTCCCCTCCTCCCTGGGCATGAGACTGAGAAAGTCCTTGGTCAGAGTAAACATTACTGAGCAACAACTAAAAACATCAGTGTTATCAGTGTTGTTCCCAGGCTGAAAGTCAAAACCACAGCACTGCACCAGCTACTAAGAAGGAGAAAAAATGACTGCTGTAGCTGAACCCAGGACAGTATCATAAACTTAGCTAAAACTTCGGCTTTTAATTGTGAAAATAAGTTCCTAGGTTCCTGTCTTGCTCAGCATTAGGTACATTCCACTGTGATCTTTTGTTGAGGGATGCCAGTGTCTCACTTTGAATTCTTGTATTTAAGGAACTTTCTTGATCTTGAAGTATGCTATTTCTGACTGTTCTTTTCTTCTGGATTGGTTACCAGACTTTACTTAGATTTTAGTCAGCTCCACATACATCAGTCCTAAGTAACAATAGCACTTCCTTTTCAGTTCAACACCAGACCTTGTATATTTAAGTGGAAAAGATACTAGAAGTCTTGTCTTCCCTTTATACTCCCGGTTTTGGAAGATACTCATCCTTTTGATCCACAGTTTCCAGAGACTGGCTTCGCTGTCACAAGGAGGAATCACTATTATATTATATGAAATTCCATTATTTAATTTCCAACTCTTTTCAATGACCTAATGAGGAGGGACTTATCGTTGTTGTACTTAGAATTTCCTTCAGGTGAGGCTATACCCAGCTGCCTTTCATATTGCCAACTGTTAGTGGTTCATGAATATTTTGAGCTCCTGTAGTTTGAAGAAGTGTTCGCTATTTTTTCTGGTTTTAAGTGGAGGAGGGAATATATGGTTTGGGGTTTTTTTGGTCCCCCCCCCAGCAATATACTGCTCTTACTGTGACACGTAACTATAGTGTAAAAGTCTTTGAAAAATATCCCACTTTGCCTGACGAATAACTGTGCATGTGCAATGCAGAATGTAGTGGTGCCAGCTCTAACCAAATAAAAGGAGTATAAAATCAAGTTGCAACAGGCACATGTATTAGGTAAAGTTGGAGCTGACAAGGATTTCTAGTATCTAAGGAGATGTGTAAATGGTGTATATGCTATAGTTCATGTATATTCATATATGTGGATGATGATAAAAGTCCTGCATAGAAATGGATGCCAACCTGCCATTGAGAGTCAATAAGAATTTGGTGTTTGTTATGTACTTCCCCTTTTCTCCTGTTCATTGCCAGAGAATTACATATCTGCTTGAAAACATTTTAAAACTCTTCATTTCCTAAATTTTGGACATAAGGGCCTAAATACATTCAGTGATGTATGTAAATGTATTTATCAAGTTGAGGGTGGGTGATTTAGAGTAATTTCTAGTTTTTACAGAAAACTGTTTAGGTTTCTATTTTCCCTGAAACATTTTTCACTGCAAAGCCTTTCTTGTCAGCAGAGTGAGAGAATGGTTGTTACATTTTTCCATAAGCACATTCCATTGTGCTTATTTTTTATAACTATAAACCTGATTAAAATTATCACTTATTCTTCATCTTCTAAGGTATGTGATGTGTTTATTTATCTTGATCTATCTTGTCTCTTTGTAGAATTTTCCAGAAAAGGATCTTCTACACTGCCATTCTAAGGATGTGATTGAAGCTCATTTTATGGCTTCTATAAAAGAAGCAGATGCATTAAAGCACAAAAGCCAAGTAATCAATGAGATGCAAAAAAAGGATCATAAGCAACTGTGGATGGGTTTGCAAAATGGTAAATACAGTGCATCAAATATTAATTTGTCTAGCATGCTAATAAATAATTTCTTAAAATTCTAGTCATAGTACAGGTTATAACTTGTCATTGTTCTGTGGAATTTTAGTCTAATGGAAAAGTTAATTTTTTTATTTTTTTCTTAAGTCATGATTTACATCATAATCTAAATGTGGATTGAGTTATTCAGGGAACTAATTTGGGTCATGACTCAGTTTTAACAAAGCAGAACTAGCAACAAAACTAAATAGATAAATATTGTCTAGTGTATTTTTGTGCAGCTTATGGTCTTTATTTGGGAGACACCTGGGGTGTAAACGTTGTTCAGTATTAATGATCTTGGACTGTAAAGCAAAAAAGGTTGTTTCCTCTAGTTAATGCTTGAGGATTGTCACTGATAAACAATACAGGTAAACTTAAAAAAGTTGCCCAGTAGAATAATAATTTTACTTTTCTCTGTGCCAAAAGGCCAAAGCTTTTTTCGTGGGGTAGTTCTGGTTTTTTTTGGTGGTGAGTTTAGTTTGGTTTGGTTTGGTTTTTTTTAATTGATGATATTGTCATGGCTTTCATAAAGATTTCTGCATAGGTAAGTATTGACTTGAAAAAAGCAGCAAAAATAATTCAGCACAGGATGTTGTAAAATAATTAGTGTTCTTACTTTGCACAGGTGGCAGAAGCTGTACTGCAAAATGCAAGTGTGCAAAATGTAACTTTTTTTTTGTTTTACTGTCTGCTCTTTATGATCCTGGCTCTTAGAGGCCTGTAAGTTGAAAAACTTTGCAAGTATTTCAGAAACTGCTATCTGGAATGGGTGGTAGTGCCATTTTCAGTGCCTTTTCCTTATCTCCTGAAGCTGTAATTTATATTATTACTGGTAAATCTATTTTACAGAAACTGCAAGCATGAAAATTTGTATTCTATATTGAGGTATAAAATAATAAATGCTTAGAATTAACATCTTCCCATATGTTTGTAAGGAAAACTAAATGAAACAGGAGAAGCTTTGAATGCAAGAAGACCTAAAGCATGTGTTTGCTTTAGACAGTGAGGTTCCAAGTTAGATTGGGTTTAATGTGTGTATTTAGTGAGTGTGTGTTTTCTATTTTTGTTAGTGATACTGCCTTCCCTAGGAAAGATATTCCTGTAATAATTTTGAAGATTGAATGCTTATTAGAAACTCTGGTCTTTTTCTTGTATTTAACTGGGGGAGAGTTAGAAATTGAGGTATTACCTTAATTTGCCATTTGGGTGGTAAGATCTTGAGGATGCCTTATGTACCCGCAAAATTTATCAAGTAAGAAATTGTACTTTATCTGTTTCAATTTAAAGTACTTCTTGAGTGATTCTGTTTTGTATAGCTATTAGTCAGCAAACTGCCTGATAATATATTCACAAAAGTGAATTAGCAGTAAATAAAGAGTTCTGGTCCACTGGAAGACAGGATCGGTATAAAAATAGGTATTTCCCCAAAGCTTACATTGTTACAAGTCAATTTAAACTGCTATATCAATTCTGCAAAAAAAGGATTTTGCTGTTATAAAAGTTACGTCTTGCAAGCAGTTTAGCTTGAGACAAGCAAAATGCTGTTCCAACATTGTTTGTTTTCTATTTCAAGAATTATTAGCTTTATTGCGAAAAGAAATTCTGTCACTTCATCCCAGTGCTCAAGTGTTCCCAATAGTGCACTTTGTGTGCACTTTTTATTAATACTTTTTGAAATTAAAACTAAAATACTTCTAACGTGAGTTATAATACAAGTATAATGAATTATAATAGTGGAAGAAGAGTTGTCTACACTATGAAATGGTATAAGTTACTGGCCTTCTCTTCACCAGAAATTTATACAACCTTGATACCCTTAAGATATTAAGGTATGGGAACCAGATAAGCAGTGTGTTCTTTCTGTGCTAATCGTAGGCTCTCTTTTTGTTGATTATTTGTCTAAATATTTTCAGTTGTAGGGAA
>NW_009937793.1:20206-40078 GCF_000696875.1 Nestor notabilis
TTTTGCTTTATAATGTTGCCTAGCAAGACTGATTTCAAGGTTTCGCTGTACTTGATGAGAATTCACACCTGTGGAATCTGACACCTAAATGAGAAGCTTAAACAATCTTTTGAATACTTTCAAATGCTAATTTTAATTTCTCAGCTTTTCATAAAAGAGAAACAAGAAAAGCTTGTGAAACTAAGATGACTCTTTTTAAGCATGTTGTATCTTTCAGTATGTTTTTATAGGCTTTCGTTTGAGGTGTAATAATTTTAAACCTCTTTGTGAAACAGAATGAACCACCACAAAAAAGAAAAGAAAGTAGCATTTGTGATATCTGCCTTGTAAGTAATGATACATCTGCAGGTTTGGTTTTTTTCTCTGTGAAGCTTCAAAACATTTTCTCCAGTTCTTAAATATAAGATATGATATTTTTTAACAAGCAATAGCAGTACTTACAGGATACATGTTAAACATTTGGGGGGGGAAATCTAGTTTTTCTTGTTTGGAAAGATTTAACTACCAATTACAAGTGTAATTCAGTAGAGATGTTTCTGCTGAGAAGGAGGTGCTTGAACAGGTAGCATGAGAAACTTTTCAGTTGCTTGTAGATGGCTTTTAGGGGAAGAGCTATTAACAGTGAATTTGTGCCAAATCTTGTGCTGGTAACAGCTGGTAGGTATTCATAAAAACGTTTACATCCCTCCTCCCACCATTTCTGGGTTTGTGTTAATCTGCTGCCAAATCAGGAAGGTAAACATATTCTTCTGTCTGTTGCTTGTGCCGTGGTTTTGCTTGTTCTTCGGACTTCAGTTAGGCAATCTTTGTCCATAAACCAGATATTTCTTAGCTAGAACACTTCTCTGGGACAGGTACATCTGTGTTGCCCTGATTTTGACCAGCGTCGTGGATAGCTGACTGTAGTAGGGAAGTGATAAATGCAGGCTATATAGATACTGACCTCTCTTCCTTTATAAGAATTGTTAAAATTCTTTGGTCAGAAATGATGGATAATACTACTACTGGTTAGATGGCCTAAAGTAATTTAGAGACCAGTCTTTAAGTGGCTGAGAAATAGAGTAACTACCTAGAAAAGATGTTTCTGAATAGCAGAGTACAGTTAATTTTGACGTGTTTATAATATTTATCTTCCATCGTCAACATTGCTTCGTGTTTAAGGCATGTCGCAAAAAATCTAACTTCTTACACAATTGGTTAACATTGCTAAGCAGTCAACAGAACTCTGCATGCATGTAGAGTCTTAGTCTTCCTGGAAACAAGGTGGAAGTAGAACTAATACTAAATTTTGAGAAGACTCCTTTCTGGCTGCAAACACAGCGCTTATTAGAGCATGAGTCAGTAGAAAATATACTTCCTTTAATGTTAAGAAAATACATTTTGTATCCTTGACTTGTAGCTGTCTGTAAACTACAGTTTATGTGACCATATGTATATGGCAGATTAAACCTTTAGTGAGTTTTTGACTAAAAGAAAAAGTCGTTGAGAGCGGTTGATAGATGGAGGGCAGAGCTGCCATTCAAAGGAACTGTAACAAGCTGGAGCAATAGGCAAGCAGGAGCTGACAAGTGCAAAAGTCCTGCACCAGGGACAGGAAAACCCCCATACCTCCAGGCAGGCTAGGGACTGGCTGAGAAGCAGCTTTGTGGAAGTGGGTAATGGTGGACAACAAGCTGAATTAAAAGTCTGTTGTGTGTGTTGCAAAATTGAAGATTAACTACAGAGCTGGTTTTGCCCTTGTGCCCCCTAGAATATAGACAGATGGTGGGTAATTCTTCCCCTCGGCTTAGCACTTGTAAAGCTGCGCTGGGAATGCTGTTGTCCTCTTTGGGACCCCAGGACAAAAGAAACGTTGGCGAATAGAAAAGAGTCCAGCAGAGTGCTGCTAGGGTGATTAGGGGCTGGAGCATATGCTCTATTTAAGGAGAGTGGGGAGAATTGTCTTGTTTAGCCTAAAGGTGAGGAGGCTGAGGATGGACCTAATAGCTGCTTTCCACTACCTGGAAGGAAGGCTTGTAGACTAGATGGAGTCAGATTGCTCTCAGACGTGCCTTCGCTGGCAGTAGAGTTGTACAATTACAAAAGAAAATGGTTACAAGTTTCTGCAGGAGGAAGTCTGGGATATTTGGGCAGAGGAAGTGAGAGTGGTTGAGTGGAAACCTGTGGGGATGGTCAAACCATGACCAGGCAAGGCCTTGAGCAAACTCATTTGACTTTGTGTAGACAGCTCTTCAGCTCTTTTTTTTCTTTTTTTTTTTTTTCCCTGAGGCGGGAGGGGAGGTAAGAGGTGGGGGCAGGAGCTTTTATTCCAGAGCTTGGCCTCCAAAGGCACTTCCAATTTAAAGTTTTTCTATGATTCTGGTACATCAGTTGGAGAGCCTTTGGTCTCTGCTGGTTTCAGCTGGGGGAGAGAGTTCATTTTCTTTGTAGTAGCTGGTACAGTTCTGTGTTGTGGCTTTAGTCTGAGAACAGTGCTGATAATACACTGATGTTTTACTTGTTGCTAAGTAGTGCTTACCCTAATCAAGGACTTCTGGGTCTCTCGTGCTCTGCATGAGCACTGTGTGCTCTGCATGAGACCCACCACAGTCTCTTAGTTAATGTTATGGGTGGTTCTGTGCAAGTACTTCTAGCTGTGCATTATTTCTATGGTTCATATGGTTACTAGACAGTGGTGAACCACTGAGAATACACACAAGGTTTGTGTTTTTTAAATTCAAGGATTGGACACATTTTTATGGAAGCTGCAGATTGGTATGCCTTGCATAGAGCTAGAGATACATTTCAAATTTATACAAATAGATAGCTTTAAGAAGACACCATGAATAGTACAGTTAAAAAATCATGCATGTGTGCATCTCTGTAGTATTGAAGGATAATGTCTGTCTGGTATCTTTCAGTGACTGCATTTCTAATAAATACTTATAAGTGACATATTTCTAAGTGACAGATTTTTCAACTGGATCTCCTCTCCATTATTTGATTATTAATTTTCTGTTCTTTGATATAAAATGCAGTGAGAAAAGTTTTTATATTCCCCTTTAGGCAAAGTTATATAGTATCCACCCTCTCTTGTTTAAGAAATATGATTAGTAGTCATCTGAAACTTTTATACTGTCACTAATCTCACTTCTGTTTGGATCTTATTGCCATTACTTTAAATATTGTTGTTCCGATATGAGCATCTGCCTTTTGCAAGTACTGTTTTTTGCTAATACAGAAACTCTTTAACACATTGGTCAAGCACTTTCTTAAAAACAGATGGGTTGTGGAAAACAAAAGTAATCAGGTTTGACTGTTACAGGAGTTTAGATATCGTGTAGACTGCATAAGCTTTTCGCAAGGAAGGGAGATGAGTGTGTAAAGTGCTTTTGCTAATAAATAGGGAACTGTTCTTGTTTACTGGCTTGGCGAAAACTCAGTTTTGTTTTGATCGTCAAACTTCCGGCACCTTCTGTCTTTAAGACCTGTCTAGCCAAAGCACTAATTAGTTCTTATAGCATTAATAGCTTCCTTAAGTCTGTTTTGCATATATGGGAGGTACTAACACACAAAAATGGGAGAATGAGGAATCCTTTCACTTATATTTTCAAGGGGATTGGTGGTGGTGGGTCGTGGTGGGTTTTTTGTTTGTTTTTAAGTTTTGAGTCTTAAGGTTTCTGCAAAAGTTGTTTTTAGATTTTGGAGCTTTAGGATTCTGGTGTTCAGTCAGTGCCCCTAATGCTAATAAAAGCTCTCGCCAGGTCATATGCATCAGTATGTAAACTGGATAGCCTTTTCCTGCTGCTTGCTTTAAAAACTTGTGTTAATTTTCTTACACTCAACTCAGTTTCCTGTAATAAAAATACTGTATCCATGCAAAGATGTTTGGAGGACAGCAACATAAGGTTATGAGGATGAGTTAGCGTAGATGTCTTCAGACAGTGCTGTACACACAGTGGAGATGTGTCTTAACATGTCTGACTCCCTTATTCCTAGCTAATTTATTAGAAAGTTTTTCATTCCCAGGATACAAGGTAGATTGACAGAACATACTTGATCATGAAATGCAACAAGTCTCATCGTTAACTGTTGCAGATTTATTGCTGTTATATTTAGAAACTACTAGAAATTTAAACCCCTTGATAAAACAATAGATTGTCTTGAGCAATGTGTCAGTGTTCAGAGAACAATAAATTTGTAAATTTCCCTGCCATAAATAAGATTACCTGCATAATTTCTGGGAGGTGAGGAAGTTGGAATGAAGAAGTGAATTAACTGTACCTTACTAATGTTTAACTTTTTTTGTCCTTCAAAGATTCACTTGTTTGTCATATATGTCACAAGGAACAATATACCTAAGCTCCTACTATAAGTCTGTTATTTGTTCAGAATTCCGTGTTCCTCTGATACGTAAGATGTGTTGCTCATTTCTATTGAATTTTGAGGATGGTAAGCTGTTCACCCAACTTTCCTAGTTACTGTAGTAGCATTAAACAAGTAAATGAAGTTATGTTTGTTTTATTTGTGTTTAGGTAGGATGTCTCCAAATATGTAGATTCCTTATTTAAGAGTTTGCTGAAGCTCAGTAGCTTAAGCAGGTTTTGTTTAGTTTGGTTTGTGTATCACATAATTAGTAATTTTATCGACTGAGTATATAGTCAGAAGTGGTAATTGAAGTATAAATCAATCGGTGCCTCCTGTCCACACAGTCTGCAGTGAAAGTTGTAAGCCATTCTAAATGCTGTCTCCAAGGACGAGGGAAGTGTGCTAAGTCTTCACCTCCTCACTGATGGAGTTTGTGAGGATGACACACATTCTTTGTGTCAGACATTGTAAGAATAAACCTCTGAGTGTAGGCTGGGGTTCCCAAATGCAGGCTTGCTTGGGTGCAACTGGTGCCATGGTCGTCACTGTCACTGCGACCTGCTGAGCTTCCCAGCTGGTGAGCTATGGGGTAGCACCTGTGTCCAAGCAGCTCCCCATCTCAGGCAGGTACCTGCGTGGTGATGCTGGCTGCTGCTCATGTAAGTGCTTGTCAAGAGGCACTTGCCTCTCAGGAAGCAAACGTGTGGAAGTACTTTGAGATAAGTATCAGGGAATGCTCCTACAGAATACCTGGCAGGAGTATGTTTACCACTTCTTGGAAATTCCTGCCTTGTCACATTCAGTAAGGAAAAGGAACGCATTGTAAACCCTGCAATATGTATTAACAGTGTCTTTTAGTGCACTGACTGGCATCTGTGCTGTACATGGGAGTGAAGCAAATCTCAGAATCTTTCAATTTTCTGCAGTTGCTTTAATTCTTATTAGCAGTTTTGGAAGTGGGAAGATCCTTTGTTCTGCAAATAGATTTCTGAATTTCACCTTGCTTCAGGGGGGCTGAATTCTGTAACGGTTATACCACCAGGCTTCTTGAGTCTTGTCTGAATATTGTGCTGAGGAGGGAAATCTGGGGATACTGTGCTCCTTCTGAAGAAACATTGCTGTGTTGTGTGTCTTGAAGAGTTAGAGCCTGTAACGAATCTTATCTCTTGCTCTTCTCTTTCTAAAGCTTTCTTTTCCAGTAAGGCTAGCAGCAGCTTTATTCATCTTAGCTCTTGATGTTCCTTTCTGTCACTTTTGGTATTTGTTATTTGCTTGATTTGAGTAATTGATTTGTGTGTATGAAGGCCTTTACTGCTCTAGACCTGTGCTGTCCTTAACACATTTTAAACACAATAAGCTATTTGTTTCTTGTAATGTCTGAACAGGATGAAATGATGTGCTGCCTTGGGCTACTTTGCTAAACCTAGTTGCTTGGATAATATTAACAAAAATGTTTTTCAAACATAAACTTTTATTTTGAGGTTGTGTCATGAAATGGCAGTATATTTTCTGATCATATTGTACATTGTTGAAGATTTTAAGGTTTAAGTATCCAAATATAAACCCTTCAAGAAGTTTTTCTATGATTTCATTTTCTCTACTTTACACCTATTATTCATACATAGTTAAGGACAATTGGATAGTTTTAATAACCTTTGAGAGTGTGGACCAGTAGCAGTGGGGAGTGGGTGAGGGAACAGACACTGTTGAGGTAATGAAATCCGTAACTTCTGGCCCAATATTTCCCTAACAGTGGGAGATACTACATGAATTCAGGTTGCTTTCTCTTTCAGTTTGGCAAGTTGCCACATTACAGTTTTCATAGGAGACTGCAGATGACTTACCTTTGGCTTCCAACTAAATAGGGAAGAGAATCATAGAAATGCGGGAAAAAGAAATTCATACAGGTCAAACTTATGTAAGGAAAGTCTGCATGTTTTTCCAATCCTGTCTCATTTATCTCAGCTAGAAAAGAATATGTGTTGTTAATATTAACAAAATCTAATTTTACCTTCACAGACAAATTTGAGCAGTTTTGGGCAATAAATCGAAAACTCATGGAGTATCCTCCAGAAGATAGTGGATTTCGATACATCCCATTTAGAATTTATCAGGTAGGAGACAATGAAATAAAACCACTATTACCAAAGTCTTCCACTGATGTGTCATATATCATAATCTGTTTCCAGAATTATACATTCCCTTTTCTAACATTATGTTAAAACTGTGTATGCTCATCCCTGCTGGACCTTTGAGTTGCATAAATTAGCAAATTAGTTATATATGAACTGTATTTATAATAATGTATATAATTACCATTTGTTGTAACTGTGTAATACTTAAGAACATACTACGGCTGATATAGATTATGTTTGGGGTTTTGTTTTTAAAAAGCTAATTCTATCATTAAGAATAACTGCTAACTATGAAGACTGCTTTGGGTGCAAAATGCTCTCTGAAAGGTCTAAGTCAGAGATTTCAAGAGCAACACTTTTCCCTCAACCACGGTATAGGCTTCTTTTCTTTTTAGCCTCATAAGTTGAAAGTAATGGCATAGGTACTGCATCCAGTTCTTATATTTGTCTTCTAATTGTAAATTATACAATCCAAAACTGGATTTGAATATTTTTTCTGTTTTAATTTGCCAGTGCACTATTTTTCTCAGCGGTTTATTTGGAGACTTATTCCCTGGAATCCTTCACAAGTTTTTTTTATATCCCCTTAGTTTTTTATAGCATTAAGGTCAAAATGAAGTTTGGGATTATGTATGGTTAAAAATTTTTATATAGAGTTCATGTAGCCTCTCCACAAATGAAACAGTTCTGCTCTGTTTCGTCTTAGAAACATTTTCATCTATTTACATTTAAGTTTTGCACCTGTAACCCTCAAAAGTCCTTTATTCATAGTACTGAGTAGTCTGATACTACTTTTGTAACAGGTTTCAATGACCATACAAAGCTATACAATCTTACAGTGGGGCTGAAGTAACTTTTAATGTTAAATGTAAGACATTTACCGTCATAGTGAAACCTTAGATTGAGAACGGAAGTCAGTTATTTTGTTAGAGATCATAGCAGATGGCAAGGTTTGTATAAGCATCAAAAAGTGTGTATCAGGAAAAGTAGTTCACTCACAGCATTTTGTTTGTTTGGTAACTAAGTTGTTTTTTTGTTCACTGATAGGTGTGGGGGCATTTTTGTCTGGTTTGGTTTTGTTTTGTTTGGAGGGGTTTTTTTAAAGCCTTTTCATAGAAATCAGGTAAACAGGTTTGCAAAAATGGAGGTTTTGCTGTCTGAATAAGGTACAGACCTTTAAGCCATGAGGGAAATTTTGTGTGTCACAGGATTTCAAGCTAGTAAAGCTTTTGGTGGTTTTTTTTGGGTTTTGTTTTTGTTTATTTTTTTTTTTAAATGGCAATTCACTAATATATATCTCTTCAGCCAGTAGTATTTATTTTGATTCTCATTATCTTTTCATCTGGAAACCCTTACTTGCTGTAGTTTAAACCAAAAATATCTAACTAAGAATGAAAGACCAGACACAAATAAAGATGATGCTGAGACAGCCTTTGAGAAGGTTGGAGTGTATTATTTTCAATAATGCTGCTCTTAGTATTTCTAAATGTAATGTTCCTCTTTTTAAAAAGTGGATGCAGGTGCTTCTAGCTTTTTTTGCTTGATTTGGTTTGTGTACTGATTACCTCTCATCGTAAAAGTCTGTGTATTTAAAGGAATTTTCAGAAAGCATTAGGGGGGGTGAGATTATAATTTAATTCCAAGCGAAGATTTGACTCCTGTAGTTTTAACATAATCCTGCAGTACTTGGTGAAACTTGAATATGATGAAGTAAGCGACTCGAAAGTATTCTTAAGATGTATTTAACCCCCACCCTGATTGCATTTCATTTCTATTAGTGCTGGTAGAAGTCAGCTGTGCATTCTAGTTGATTGCTTGTATATCCCTACATAAATACCTGAAAGCCAGTTTAGCCTAGGTTTGTGTTACAGTGGATGTTTATTCCCTATGTGTTTTTGTGGATATTTAAGGATATACAGCTGGATGGCAGGAAATACTAGGCATTGTCTTCAGTGAGGAAGAGTTCCTCCTCTTAGTCTCCAAACTTTCCATTACCCCAAAATTATTGGAAGGAAATTCTGTGAAGGGAACTGCTTAAATTATGTTTTGGCAGTATGAGGTGGATGAATTTGTTTTCCTTCAAAGAAATGTACTAGATTATGATATCGACTAAGAAAAATCAGCTTTAGCAATTACTAAATGTATCTGGAGTTGCTGCACGAAAAAATGTATGCAATAAAGTGACCGGACATGCTTTTCACTGAAGGCTTAGTATTTTCAAAACTCAAATACTTTTTCAATTGTAAAGCTTGTCTATTGAAATACATTTCTAAAGAATAATATGAATCATACTTGGTGTGGTATCCAAATCTGATGGTGTGTGTGGGAGAAAAAGATGGCAAAAATACAGACGTTGTACTTGGTAAGTCAGAACTAAACTAACCACAGGTAATTTTAAAAGCCCTTGTCCAGCACCTCTTCTTTTAAGTTGTAGCAGTTACGACTGGACCAGAATCCAGGCATCTACTGTAGAAGATGAAGTAAAAGACTGAGTATTGCCAAGGATCAACTCATTTGTAGTTTTAAAATTAGATTAAAATTTTTAAATTTGGCTGAGAGATCTTGGAGATTTTATTACCAGCTGTCATAGTCTGAGCTGTGTCATATGGAGCTTGCACCACATGAACCTTTGACAGAGGTGGAAACTTTTTCTACCAGAGATGGTTTAAAAATAGTGATTATATTTTTTTTGACACTTTTGCTTACATATGTTCAAAACGAAAAAGTGCCCCATGCCACCACTTCAGAAGTACAAGCTGCTGTGTCTTCCATTGACAGCTGCATGAAAACTTTCTTGCTTTTTTATCTGATAGTACTGTTGAAGAGAGTGCTTTTTTTACTTGTTCTTTAATAGCAAGAGAGAAAATAATAATAATTGTTTTGTGTATGTTATGCATTAAAAAGCATTGCTTTTACTAGAGCTAGTTTGGCTTGAGGACTTTTTCCGCATGTTCATAAGACCAGCTGGTTTTGCACTTTCTAATTGAACAAAATATATAGCTGGTAGATGGCAGGAAGTTTTCATCAGTCTTTGGCTCCAGGCGCTGTGACAGGGCCTATTAGTCAGGCACTGGAGAGGAGTCTCTATGTGCTGATAGAGGTTACCCTGATGAACCACTCTGAGTCTCATTTGTTTTGCACTTAGTTTGCACTCATCCACAAGTTTTGGTATCTTGCTCTTGCCCCGTGTCATGCTTACCCACTTTCTCTTGCTTGCTGTTGTCAGTCTTCCTCCTTTGCTCTGGAGTCTGCCCTTTGAGTATATTGTATTTCAAGTTTTAAGTAGCATTTTGTTCTCGAGAACAGAATAATAAAAGTATGTGAAAGAAAACATATTAAAGCTATTAAGTACATGTTTTTCTGTACTTTTCTGGAGTTGCACTTGGCTTAAGGCAGGCTGGCTGTTGTTTGTTTGCCAGCCCAAAAAGGGATGGTCTGGAATTATTTGTTTGCTTGATCCTTTATTTGGGTACTAGCACATGCCACTAGGATGAGGTGCTGGAATGATCATTTCCTTTGCCTCTTATTTTCTAAGGGTTTTGATTAGGTTATTAGTTTTACTGTCTAATTACATAATAGGTCTTAGCTTTGAACAGGTTTTTCCTATCGTAAGTCCCTTAAGATGTTGTAATTAAATTGTGCAGTCACAAATTGTTAGGATGTTTATCTGCTTTAGTAATGTGAGTAAAATTCTCCATACTTAATAATATCTCGGTTAAATCTAACACTTTGCTCTTTCTGTTAAGGTTGCAGTACCAAGATGTCTAAATTTAAATGTCCACCCTGACCTGTAGTCTAAAAATAGCAGGGTGGGAGGGGGAAATGAAATATTCTAAGACACTATTAATATCTGGCTCAATAAATGAATCAGAAGCCTGAGCATGGCCCTGTCCGAAGCAATGAAAGACTGGTTTAGTCATATTGACACATTAATTGGCAGAGCAATTAATTAGATAATTAATTGCAAAACCCATTACAAGTATGCAAATCAGCATCACAATTTGACCCATGTTATGACAACTGATCAAAAGAGATTGTTTAGGAAGATATTGGGTCCACTTGTAAAGTTTTCAAGTAATAATGAACCCACCCTTTTATACTAGTGGGTTATTAAAATCTTTTTGTTGTTGTTGTTTTTGGGGTGAAAAGCCTCCATCGTATTTCAAGGCTGAATTTGTCTGACTTCAACTCCAATTTCTAGATTTTGTTTTGCCTTATACCACTTTAAAGTCTTCTGACTTTCTAACGTCCAAGTTCACTTACAGCATAATTTCAGCAGCTTCAGTTTTCTTCAGTAAGCTGAGTCAATTAAGCTCTTTAAGCCTCTTGTCATGAAGCTTGCTTAGCAGTACTGAAGTTGGGTTTTTAGTCATCTTTTCAAACACTAGCTGATATTTGATAATCCTCAAGTTTAGTATTAGAGTGATGTAGAGGTTAAAAGTAAAGTTTACTTCTCTAGAATTTTAGATCAAAAATACTTTAAGCATAAAGGTAAAGGATAGAGGTGAAGTTAGCTGCTACTTGAAACTGCCAATCTGAATATTTTTATGAAAGAAATTGAGATGCAATGGCTTATCGAGTAAAAAGAATTAGAAGATTTAAGTGCTGTCAACCAGAAGAGGGCAACACAACACAGCAAGTTTCAGTGTCTTGTTGCCTAGTGCAGAATACTCTTGAATAGACTTGTGTTTAAAACCATATTTAACTTTTCATTTATTTATTAAAAATGACATTTTCATAAAGGATCTGCTGAAAATAGATCAATTTGTTTCTTAAAAACTTCCTTTTACAAAGAGGAAGTTTGAGTGAATAGGAAAATAATGTGAAATGGTGGTTGGTTTGTGTAACAGAGCTGTGCTCAGCTACATTTCTGTCCCGAAGAGAAAAAAATGGACTTTGATTCATCATCAGTTGAGTACACAGAATGTCTTATTCTAATAACTGATGTCTCAGCACTGAAGAAACACCAGCACATGTTTACCAGCTCTAAAGTAGTTAAAAATCAAAGCTTTATGAATAAGAAAGTTTAAAAGCTTTGGTAGGCAAATATTTTTCCTAGTGCCTCATTATTGGGAGAAAAAAAAGCTAAACAAACAAACCAACGCTTCTGTGAAGTATTGCATGTGGGTAGCATGATCAATAAGTTACTATGAATACTTGGTTTCTGAACTTAATTGCTTCATTCTGTGCTGAAAGTAATAGCAATTTGACAAGTTGTCACCTTGAGTTGAAGGTCACTGTCACCACAGTTGAAGTTCCATAATTGCTTAAGCTTTTTTGGTCCATCTAAGTGCAAACTGAAATGGGCTAGCTCAAACTAATGCTGTTAAAGATTACTTTTTTTACATGTTTTCTATTAAAGAATATCCATGCAGCTCTTTTAAAAGACTTGAGGAACCCACATGCAAGATCAGCCTTGTGCCTTTAACAGTCTTAGTACAGAATGGGGGCTCAATCAGTTTAAAAGAAGAATTTTGCAATTATAACCTTTACTTGTTGTCAGAGGTGTGACTAATGTTTACATAAATATGCCCAAGTTATCTGTAAAACTCAATCAGCCTAGTTCAGAGCTATCGTGAGAGTTGCACAGTGCTCAGGGGAAGAGGCGCAGGAGAGATGGACTATAAAGGAGCAATTTGGGTAGCTTCTCTGAGCTGGGTTGGGCTGTTACCAAGCTGGATAGTTTAAACCTAGCTCAGGCTTGTCAAGAGAAGCTACAGAAATCTTTGAGCTGTGTGTAGTTGTAGCTTGTATACAAAGAATAAAGTAGTTTTGCTTGCATAAAGAATAGTTTGCTGGGGTTCTGAATTATAAGTAGTTTAAAGCAATTTTAATCCAGGGATATACTGGATTCTGCATGTTAGGGAAAATTGGGTAGTATTTTGTTTTAAAACTTTTTTTTTTTATTTTACTGGATACTCTTCTAAGAATTTAGGTGTATCAAAACCAGTAGCATGTCAGTAGTTAATAAATTAACTTTGTGTAAATAGTTATGTAGATTATTTTTTTGTTAAAGATAAGTCAAAATACATTCTGAGTTACAACAAAATAATAAACACTTAGTGGGGGGAAAATAAAAAGTCTATTTCTAATTTGAAAATGCTTTAATCTTACCAAATGTCTTATGCACTCACTAATCACAAATTGCCAGTTATTTTTCAGCAAATTATTCTTATGTAAAACCATAATTGGTCATCTTTCTCTGAATTGTCTTATGATAATGAACTTGGAAATAAGTAAGTTTATGTAAATGTTCATGCTACAAGTTTGAATTTAAACCATGAGGTTTAGATTCTTGTGGCTTGAAGTAAACTGTTTTAAGGTAGTACTCTTGTATATTTATGTATCATCCTAAATTTGTTATGAAAATTTATATGCATGCAATTTAAAAAAAGTTAAAAATTGCAATTTTCACCTAAACCTTGAGTGTTAATTCTTAAGAATATGAATATGATCAGAGGTAGGGATGAAAAGTGAGTGAAGCAATAATTCATTTGGATTAGGTCTGTGTACAATTACTGTTAGACCATGTAATTTAAATTCAGTACTGTTTGGTATGTTGCTGCCTTTCTTTTGATCATTAAAGTTGATCACTTCTCTGTTTCATTTGTTTTAGTCAACACAAACTGATTTGCCACTTTCACTACATACTTTGTTATGTGGTCAAGTTCTTATTTTGCAGCAGGAGGGATTTTTGCTACCTGAAACTTGCAGTCCAGTGTTCTATTCCTCTAAGATTGGCTCTTGTACTCTGATGTAATAGCAAAAAAAAAAAAAAACCCAAACCAAACAAAACCAAAACAGTTGGTGAATTGCTTTACATTCAAAAAAAAGGGAAAAGGAGAATATGGAATTTTTTTCCTTAGAGGGATGAAGACTTTTCTTTAAGGGTTGTTTCTGCGGCTGTGTGGCATATGCAGTGCCTATTGCTTAGGTATTAAACTAGAATGAAGCCTAGCCTATGATGATGATGCAAAAAATTTAACTCTGCATAGGTGAAAGTCACAACAGTAGCTGTTTTGATTTGTCAAGTTCAGTATGCCGTATTATGTTTCCTTTACTTATTTTTAACTAAAATAGATAAGTAAAGCAGGTTAAATTTGCACAAAATTGAAGATTAGAAAATACAGAAAGTGTTCCGTTTTTGGAAAGTACCGAGACCTCTATCTGCACTTCCAGATGACTGAAAGCAAATTGTACACAGGTAAGAGTGGAATAGAACAAACCTATGAGGAAGTGTGATATGGCAGCGTACTCTAGCAATACATTATGAATTAACCAACAAATTTCTGAAATTTTGCTGTCCTTGACTGTAGAAGTTTCTTCTAGTTTATCGTAGATAACTAAGAATTATTTAGTTTAATGCTTTTAAGTAGATTGAAAGTGTTGTGTGAAGTATTGTACTATTCATCGCACTTAAGCAAACAATCTGATGTTTAGTCTTGTGGATGTAAATCCATTTCTGAAGTTGGTTGCTTTATAGGTAGTCAGTACTTGATTGCTTACTTTTATGTGAAGCTTAGATCAGCATATGCGCATAAGACACTGCAGCTGTGAAAAGCACTGTTGATTTGTTGTCACTGATTCTTCACGTACCTTCATATATTACCAATTGCAAATACTAATCCTTTTCTGGAAAGGAAATCTAGTACTTTAAGGACATGCTTATATTGTATATGTCTCTGTCTTCTCAATGCTCAACAAAACTGTCTCTTGGAACTGCTTCTTCTATTTGTCTTCTGTTATTTCTGGCCTTAGGACCATTTGCCTGCTGTCTGATCTGGTTGTTACCACTCTCTTGACTGGTAACTTTCTTCTGCTTGTAGGATATGTACAATTCACCTGAGGTTAAATAGAGGAAATTCATTAGTTCAGAAAATACAGGGCTATTTCCCTTGCACAAGCAAATTTAACAGATAATGCGAAAGACCAGGCTACAGCCAGAATGTAGTTCAGCCATGCTTTTTAAGTATTTTGATATAAAAGTGGTTGTGAGTCATACTTCTGCAACTTTTGGCATGGAACTGCTAATGGAACTTCTGGCTGAAATTGATGCACAAGGTGGGATTCTTGTGAAGCAAAATTGCTGCCTCTAGGTAAGGTATCTGCACTGTATTTTGGATTACAGCATGTACTCCTTCAGTTCTAGAGGTTTTTACGCCTTTCTGGCAAAGGTCACTTAGTTGGATGTATCTGCTATATATGTGCAGATGAAGGGGTTTTTTTCAGGGTTTTCCATTTACTTAAACTCAAGTGTACCCAGTGAGACTGAGGTTCTACAATAAGAATTTTTTATGAAACACAGCCACTTCAGATGGAAGTGAGTACAATCTCTGAACATCTCATAAGTGTCTTGGTGCCTGAACTCATAAATGTAAAAGTTCTAAATAGCTTTTAAATTAAAAGAATACAGGGAGTTCAGTGGTGGGACCTATGGCAAAGAAGGGTAAATAGTATCCTGGGCTGTTCTGGGAGGAGTGCTGCTAGCAGGTCAAGGGAGGTGCTTCTTCCCCTCTACTCAGCACTGGTAAGGCCACACCTGGAGTGCTGGGTCCAGTTCTGGGCTCCCCTGAGCCCAGAGAGACGTAAGTCTACTGGAGAGTGTCAAGCAAAGGGTCACTAGGATAATTAAGGGACTGGTGCATCTAATACGAGGGGGAAGAAGGGCTGGGAGAGCTGAAACTGTTGAACATAGAGAAGAAAAGGCTATGGGGGGATGTTATCAATGTGTATACCAATCTGAAGGGAAGGTGCATAAAGGAGCTAGGTACTTTTCAGTGGTGCCCAGTGGCAGGACCAGAGGCAGTGGACACAAACTGAAACGTAAGAGACTTCATCTGAACATCAGAAAATACTACTGTGAGGGTCACCAAGCACTGGCACAGGTTACCCACCAAGGTTGTGGAGTCCCCATCCTTGGGAATAGTCAAAACCTTCTTGGGCATGGGTATCTCTCTATAGGTGGCCCTGCTTGAGCATGGGATTTGGACCAGAGGTTTCTTCCAGCATCAACCATTCTGGAATTCTGTGATTCAGAATCAACATGCTAGCATGATGAAAAGCCATTTGGAAAATCCAGTAGATGTTTTATCAAGCCACAGAAGCTTAAACTGTTCCTTAGGAACCATTGTTCTTACGAGTTTTGTGACAGGCTTCTACTTGATGCTACAAAGCTAAAATCTAGAATTCGTAGGATCTGAGGGGAGTTTGTGGCTTTTTTCTCCTTTATGTCCTTACACGATGTGATGTGAATATGTTTGGCATGGATACAAAATCAATAAAGACAGCATCATGCATCTTTAGAAACAGTTAATAGAAACCAAAGCAAAGTCTGAGGTGTCTTATTCTGAGGTGTTACAATTAACCCATTAAATTTTTTATCACTTGAATTTGATAAAGAACATGTTCTAAGTAGGCATATCTTTTTCAGATTAGTAGAACGTGTGCTTGGACTTTCAAATGTTTTACATGGTTGTAATAACTAATTTTGTTACTATTACATAAGCTTTTTCGAAAAGACTGTAAAGAAGCAACATTGCCAGTTTAAACAATTTGAAGTAGTAGTATTTTAAATGGTTCTTTAATCTTTTTTAAAAATGAGCAAGTGATGTTCCTCAACGTGTGTGGGAGAATTAACTGAAATAGTTGTGATATTTCCTTGTAGGTTTGTAATAAAGCTAAACTATTGTTAATTGTGTAGGAGGTTAGTACTGTATGAAACAGTTGCTTCATACAGTGTGCTCTGTTCAGTGCAAGGCTTTAAGGAAGACAAGTTGTTACCCACGCATGATTAGGAGAATAGTCCTTAACCATTCCTGACCAAAAATTGCTCAATATTATTGTCTAGACATAACTTTAATAAGCCCTACTGCACAGAAATTTAACTGTATTCCAGATGTGTTTATAATTCTGGTTGTGGCTTTAATTTGACTATGGTCTTGACTAAAATACTAGTTAATTCTGACATTAAGTATTGCTTGCATCAGTTCTTGACATAACATTTGCCACATAACAGACCATAACAAGTTAAAGCTTCCATCAAGGGAACACATCATATAATTGTTCTTGTTTTCAAAACAGTTATCTTAATGCTCAAAACCCAAAGGATTTCCAGCTTGTGTAATACTCTTGAGTGCTTTCAAGAATAAAGAAATTTTCACTGTACTTGGTATGTGTACAAGTTATAATTTTGACCACGAGTTTATGTTTTCTTGATTGTGTAAAGTACGCAAATGTAAGAAAATCAGTTTGAGTTAATTTGAAGACACTTTTATAGGAGAAAATTGACCCAGTGAGTAAGATTGTATGTCCTCACGTGATTATGCAATATTCTTCTAACAATATGTTATTTTCATATCTTATCCTTTCATGTTATTTCAAATCTCGGGAGTAAGAAGTTTTAAAGATATATCCAAATACACATTTGTCATGACCATATTAAAGCATACATACAGATTTATCTTAAGCTTCAATCTGGTAATATACTTCTGCATTATTAATTTATGTGACTGCTGTTAGTGTGAATTAAATGTATAAAGTTTAGCTAGTTTGTTTCATCTTTGTTGTTGCATGCCTCTTAAAAATGTTACAGAGTATAATGTTCCTGTTCATCACCATAAAGACTTTAAACTTCATGAGGAAACCAAAGCTTCCTTCTCTGCACTTCACTGCAGAAACCGTAGTACAAACTCAAGAGAAAATGAAAGAATGCACGGTTTTCTATAGGTTGTAATCAGGTATATATTGTAATTTTTAGAGTCATTAAAAATGTCATTTATTACAGCAATTTAAAAGGTATTATAGGAAAGCTAAGTCATTTCATTTATTTTATATGTTGAGTTTACAGCTAGTCCTGCAACCCACATCACATCCTGTCAATGAGTCAATTTTTCTAGTAACTCTAGATAGGTGTGTTGAGCATGTTTATACTCCTTTTTGTCTTGTGGCTTTTAGCTACATATTGGACATATAAAATCATTACTTAGTTCTATTTTAAAAAAGTAATTAGTTATATTTTGTAAGGTAATGTACTTTATTCTCTGAACAGCGATATGATGTTGCAGTTAAGCAGTTCAAAATTCTGAATGCTAACAAAAGCACTGCCAGCCTTATTCAAAGCACGCAAAATCATAACTAGAGCATCTGTTAGATACAGTTTGCAGAGACAAATTAAAGAAATATTAAAAATAGTATTTTAAATTTTTGGAATGTTGTCCCAGTCCTAGCAACTTGGCGAATAACTGGGCTAGAAACATCATCATTGGTGTACAGTAAAGCAGTGGAGTGTCTCTAGCTTGGGCGATTTGGAGAGGAGCAATGATTACAGAATGAAGACAAATCATGTTGTCGTGTTTTATGCCTCTCAATCTCAGAAAATACTGATGAAATTTGAAAGGTAACAGATTTCAAATGGATAAAATGAGACCATTTCTTTTGTGTTTGTGTATGTGTGTATGTTACCTTATTGAGCTGAAAATCAAGGGTGGACTTGCTGCCTTATGGAACAGATGAAATTTATAGGTTGTTGGTTTTTTGGTTTGTTTTTTTTTTAACAAATGATTGAGGAAGAGCAGGTTCTTTGAAGCTTTCTTCAGTGTGTATATGTATTTCTTACTGAGTTTAATTTTAGCTTAAATGTCCTTTGTATAGTCACTGGCTGCTTGTGGTGGGATTTGATTTGGGAAGGGGGAGTGTTGCTTGAAATGCAGAGGAAGAGAGTCATAATTTTCATTTATTTAGTTTTACTGGAGCTCTGGGGGTGCCTCTTAACAACCTGCTGTTGTAATATTTCAAATGAAGGCTAGTGGAGAGAAATGGAGGAGAGCAGTTACTGATTTTTAGCTAAGTCTCTGTAAGGGTGTGAAAATAAAGGTTAAATCTGAGCAATCAGACTGAGGTCTATTGTTGAGAGTCCAAGCTTCACTAATATGCTTTCTAAGAGAATGGTATGTTCCTTTTAGCAAAGAAATTGGCAAGGATGAATTATATGTGCTGGCAACAGTGTAACTAGTGCTTCTAAGGAAATTATTTAAAATAAGAGGACCATGTTCTTTTTAATAGATAAAAATAAAAAGTATTTTAGTGTGTTTTGTTTTGATCCTAGTTGAGCATCAGGTTTCCTAAAGGTAACATCTCATTTTGTCACCAGAAATTTCTACATAGCATGAAATGCTGTGCCCTAGAGTGTCAGAGACAACCTTGTGCTGCACCTGTAAATTGGTCTTTGTGTAGAATTAAATTTTATTTTTGTTGGTTTGTTTTCTTTTTTGTTAGGTGGGACAAGCTTGTAGAAATACCTTTCGGTATTCTAGTAGAATAAATATTACCAACATTTGTATTTCCCCCGTTTTGTGTGTGTCATCATCAGAAAGCAGCTAACAGATCCTTAAAGCCTTACAGACTCTTTGGAGGGAACAGAGATAAAAGTTAGTTAAAATGGTTTAATAACAGAATTACAAATTCCATCCACTCTGTGGTGTTTTGTTTCCTCCAACACCCTTTCCCTTCTTAAGACTTGATAAAGCAATATGAATATTCTGAGCAGCTTATTTACTTAAATTTCTATTTTTCTAGAAATCAGCTTTGCACCTGTAAAATGAATTTTATAACTACAGCTTGAAGGAAGCCTGTGATGAATACTACAATGGTTTTAAGGACAATGATCAAAGTTCCTTGCAGCACAGGAAAAATACTGGACTAATAAGGAAAAGTAATACAGGGATATTTTAGAGGCATTTGTTAAATTAGCGTTCTCACATTAGATTTATTTTATTTTCAGTTGGTCAGTATATTAATGTTGTATTTTTCTCTCCTGTATTGTAATTCCAATTGTCTGAGGACACAATGTAATGCATTTATTTCAGGTTTGGCTTTATCACATTAAAACACAATGTTGAACTGTTTATAATTTAACAAAGGTATATGGTGACTAAAACGATTTTCCTCCTTTGAAAGTTTGTGATAATGATTTCAGAGCCCATGGGGAGTCTCCTTCTGTTTTAGCAACCTGTTTGTATCACAGTTTTCATTTAAATGATCTTGCATTTTGCTTTTAGCAGGTAGCTTGCTTTGAGTTGGTTTAATAGGTGTATTTTGGAGTGTAGAAATTCTGTATCTTACATTGAGATTTTTTTCAAAGCGAAAGTCAGGAAATGTTGTCTTTAGATTATTAGAAACTTAAGTTTTATAGTTCTGTCTGACATGGTAACCATTTTTTAGTCTTGTTTGCTATCATACAAGATTTAAAGTGGAAAGAAAAGTCACTTCCTTATTTCTTACAAACATCTAATGAAGATGGAAGAATCAAACTGTTTTTTGTTTTATGTCTTGTACTGGCGAGGCATCTGAGGTTTGGTTTTTTGTTTATTTGTTTTCTGCTTCTCAAACCGCT
>NW_009937793.1:40109-82587 GCF_000696875.1 Nestor notabilis
GCAGCTTGTTAAGAAATGGCTTCCTTGATTTGTGTTGAAATGAACAAGTGACCTCTTATTGAATTTGTTGGGAAGCGGACACTATTTGAATGTATTTGTGAGTAACAAATGTAGATTATTTTACATAGTTGTGGGTGGTGGGGGGTTTTTTGGGTTTTTGTGGTTTGTTTTTTTTTTTAATCTGTAGGTTTGTGGCTACCTTACTGGAATGTAGTATTGGGGCATAGGTATACTACACTACTATTCAGTAGCAAAAATGAAGTTACCTTGATGTTGCGTTTTGGCATTTAAATAATGGATTTCAAGTTAGGCTGTAACTTGAATCTCTAGCCTATAGAGTGTGTGAGTGTACTATTTCTTAGCACACTTTGAAAATACTATTTCAAGGCTATCCTGACTGAAGCACAAACGGATACTTAGAAGATAGTCGATGTAAGAGTATAATAATTTTTTAAAATATTTTTTGAAGTGAAATACCAAGACCCCAACTTACATATACATCTTTTTGAATCTATTTACTTAGAAGCATAAACTGAAAAGTATGCTGGGAAACAGCAGCAATTGTGAATAGGGAAATATTTAAGATTAAAAACACAAATTGAAAATAAGATCGGACCATAGGAGAAAAAATTAATTTACTAAGTAATGCAGTGTCCCCTGTATTTTTTTAATTTGAGATTCGAAATGAAAGGGAGAATTTGAACTTTAATGTTACAAGTTTGTGCTTAGAGTAGTATTTCCTTCAATACACGCTTGCCTAGCTGATTTTTTAAGCTTTTATTAATTGAATGATGAAATAGGAATCAATTACATATATCAGTTAAGCAATATTGATATTTTTAGCTACATGATCACCTTTAATCTGTTGTGGAGTTAATTACTATTTGAGTATTGCACTAAAATTCTTCTGTCATCCTAGAATAAGCTTAAAATGTCTTGATAGGTAGGACATAAATTTGTACTTCAAAATACTAAATTGGTTGTATGAACAAGAAATATGCAGGGAAGTGCAGAGAGGGACTGCTGTAGATATTGCCTAGTTATTTATACAGAAATATTTTGCAGCATTTAATTTAATTTACAGTATTGGTTTAATCTATTTGAGTTAATACTGGCCATTGCGAATGCAAATTGTTGGGGTTTAGTTTCCCTTTTAAGAAAGAGCATGACTGGAGATAGGAAGCTTAGAACAGCATCACTGAATGGTGGGGGAAGAATTAAAGGTCTAGACAGATGCAGTTTTGCTTAAAAAGCATTTTATTATCTGTTGTGACCAGCTTATGCAGCCTGCAGTCATCCCAGTAATGCAGAATAATGAACATGAGTTGGACTAAATCTGCTCTTAGATTTCTTTACTGTACAGTCAGTACTTTCAGGGAGTAGTTAATTTTCCCATACTTCTCTTTTTATATAAAATAACTGTTATGCAAACTCTTATTATTACTTTTAAAGCTTCATCGTTGAGTTTAAATCACTTTAAACAAAATGATAAAAATAAATTATGGGACTTTTTCTAGTGTAAAGGGTTCATTACAAAGCAGCGCAAACTGTGAATTTGACAGGTTAGTGAAAATATGATGGAGTATGTAGGGAAGGCTCGAGTTTTACAGTTTTAAGCTGCCAGCACATGTGGGAATTGTAAGGAATTCTTTTTTTAATTTGTGGGGTTTGTGTATGGTAACTTTTAATTGTTTGAATACTATTAGAGTAGCAGCAGAACGTTTAGACAGAAAATCCAAATCCCTTCTTCTAGATGGAAATACTGGTAACTGTGATTTTTCCAGATTAAAACCCAGCAGTTCATGGGTTATGTTTTTCATTTTAAGATGTATCCTGTATAAAATATCTGACTAATTAAATTGTGGATTTCATGCAGTGTTTGATGTTCTGTTGATTTTGAAAAGGACCAGGCAAGCTGACTACTTTTTTTTTTTTTTTTTTTTCCCCCAGGATAATAGGGAAGAAAAAGAGTTATAATTGCTAGCACAATATGTAACTGTATAGCTTGTCCCTGATCCTGTGAGGCTTTAGGTTGCCTTAAAGGGCCTCTTAAAGCTTTCCCTCACCTGTAACTCTTCTTAATGCAAGTCTACCTGAATAGGTAATTTTTCATCTGTTTTTTCTCTCACTGCAGTGTAATTTTGTTTTCACTGTCACTTTCCTATCACAGTTATTTTTTAAATTTTTTTAGGAAGACTAAAGTCTTCATTTGTTCTGAAAAGCACAAGATTTGTGGTGCTATGTAGTCGTGTAGAAGAATGAGAAATTTCAGTTGTAATAAATAGAAGATATGTTAATTTAGAGTTGAGTATTTGCTTTCATAAAAATTTAATTTGATACTAGTGTGTGGACATGATCAGTGTAAAATGCACTGCAAATTTTGGGCCAGGGGACTGTCTTCATATGCTTATATGCTTGAAGGCATTTCCTTTGTAGATCCATCATTGGCAGTTATTCTCAGCTATTGTACCCTACAAATCCATCCAGCATCTTTTGAACAGCTTACAGCTACACTGTGACTGTAAAATAAAATAACTTAGAAAGTGCTATATTCTGTTGAAGCTGTGATAATCTTAGTAGGAAGAAACAATAGATACGGTACAAATACATGCTTTATGCCTGATGTAGATTAAAGTCATTTTCAGTTAACAGTTCTGCAATGATGTCTTTGTGGGTTAGATTACAGATAATACTCTTTTGTGTGATTAAGAAAATATTGTACAAAACAATATTATGTAAGCAATTACTCATGTTGGCTGTTCCTTCATGTGGTGCTGTAGTAAATACTGGGTTAGAAAGCTCTAGTCACGTTGGGCTTATATTACTAGCTACCACACTTCAAAAGGGGGGATGGTAAGATTTTTCTAAGGTTATTTATACTCCTGTATGACTAAAATACTTTGAAAAGTTATCCTATAAACATTACAGATTGTAGAATGGGATTTTTCTTTTGACTTTTTCAATGTATAAAGCATCTGCTGCATGGGAGGGAAGAAGCGTAAGCATGTTGGGGTAATACTCTTCCTGCAGGTTTGTATTTGTGAACCACAGTCTTTGTATAAACAACTTGCAGTTACTTTTATCATTTTAACATTGATGGAGACCAGTGATTCTTATTTACATTACCACATCTGTATTGCTCAACACTTAAAATGTAAGATTGAATTCATTTTCTATAATGTTTCATGATAGCAGCTAGAATATTGCTGTGCAGCAACTCTTTTGGAGATTTTAGAAAATACATCTTTGACTTTTCCCTCTCGGCGTTAAATCATAGTATTGTAGAATGGTTAAGGTTGGAAAGGACTTTAGGGTCATCTAGTTCCAATCCCCCAGCCACAGCCAGGGACGCATTACGCTAGACCATGTGACCCAAGGCTCTGTCCAACCTGGCCTTAATGATGATAACTAGGGAAAAATTTAATGTAATTCATTAATAAATAATGAGAAACTGCAATATGCACTTCAGAAATTCTTTTCTTAAATGTCTGTTGAGGATAACCACCTTTGCCTTCATCCTTCTGGTGTTTATTTCCACTTCTGCTACTTCAGATGGTAAGCACTTGGGAGGTGTGATTAGACGTCTGAATAATTGATTATTCTTTTTTTTTAATCAAAATAGAAAATTGTTTTGGCTGAAACAGTGTTTTAGGGGTTTTGTCTTGTTTGTTTGTTGGGTTTTGATTTTTATTTTTTTTGTGCTTAGATGCACTGTTTTCAGTTTTTCACTGTAACATGCCAGGGTTCACTTCTCAAGTGCAGATCTGTCTGAGGTGGATCCTGCTGGCTCTGTGCCTTCCATCGTTTTTCAAATGTTCAGATGTTTCATTAGTGCTGTTTGTAACCACATTCTTCTACCCTGAGGACGTAGAGAATTGACTACTAGTCAGATCCTTCTGATCAGCCTTCATAAGAAGTAACTTTTGGAGACTGTTGGCAAGAAGTTAACAAGTAGCTGTGTCAACAGTTCTGCGCTGTACTGCCCTGGAATTACTTAGAGGTAGCATACCACTCTTAGGAAAAGATTCCTTGCTCTGCTGTTTCAGAGAGGTGAATGACAGTTAAGTTGTCGTGGTTAATCTCTTGGTTGTAGCTTTTCATCTAGGTAGTTGACAGAGACCACATTGTAACTTCCTTTCAAAATTGTTTTCCAACTTTCAAAATTTTTTACTACACTTGGGGTTTGCTGGAGTTTTATTCATTTGTTTGTTGTGTTGTTTGGTTTTTAATTCCCCAAAAACCTCTGCCAGGAGATGAAATAGTTTTTGATGTTGAGTTGTGTTGTTTTGCTTTTATTTTTTTAATTACTTCAGTAGGACACAAACCATTTTAAGAGGTAGGAAACCAAATTTGGAAGGGCCAGTGTCTTGTATTGGTTTTTACAGTTACGATGGTATGTGATGAAAGTTTAATTTACTGGAGCCCAGTCACCCATAATGCAGGCCACATCAGCTGGTTTCTGGAGTTGCTAGCAGAAATTTGTCAGCAACCATTTAGAGCTTGATTAAAACTTTTGGATTGATTGAATATGAGGTTTTCAACATTTGTTTTCTGGCTCAGGTGCCCAGTTGGGAAGGAGAGGCCACACTGTCAGGAAACAAGCTTTTCCTGTCTTTTCAAGAATCCGCAAGATTCTTGTTGATATTGAAAGGATAGGAAAAGGGGTTGCTTATACAGATACTCAAAGAAGGGGATTACCTTAACATAGCCACAGTTCTTCAGTAAGTACATCTGTAGATCATACAGGGCCAGAAGGCAAGGACAGGTAGCCTGGGAGGAATACAGAGAAATTGTCTGAGCAGCCAGGAATCAGGTTAGGAAAGCTGAAAGGAAGGCTAGAGAAAATGTGGGCCTTCTCTGGAAGGAAATGGGAGACCTGGTGACCTGGGACATGGAGAAGGCCAAGGTGCTCAATGACTTTTTGCCCCAGTCTTCACTGGTGAGTGCTGCAGCCACAGTGCCCAAGTTGCGGAAGGCAAAGGCAGGGTCTGGGAGAAAGAACCACCTTCTGTAGGAGACTGTCTGAGGAATTTGAAGGACATGATGAGTTGCATCCACGGCTCCTGAGGGAACCAGCAGATGAAGTGGCTAAGCCACTCTCCATCGTATTTGAGATGATGTGGCAGTCTGGTGAAGTTCTCATTGACTGGAAGAGAGGAAACATAACCCCCATTTTTAAAGAGGGAAAAAAGGAAGCCATGGAAGTACAGGCCAGTCAGACTCATCTCAGTGCACAGCGCGATCATGGAGCAGATCCTGCTGGAAACTGCTAAGGCACATGGAAAAGGAGGAGGTGACTGGTGACAGCCAACATGGCTTCACTAAGGGCAATTGTGCCTGACAAATTTGGTAGGTATAAGAATCTAGGTTGCCTGTCAAAGTGTAACACTTTTCTCTCTCTCCTTTTTTCTTGCAGCTGAAATAGTTTGAATTTTTCAGCATAAAATCTACTGGAAAAAATATCACGTGGCTTTAGCTATAAGGCTACATATTTGACATTAGAAGTGTTTAATGTGTTTCTAAAAGGAGAAAGATAAACTATTGTAGAAGGTATTGGATATTTGTTACAGTATTGCTTTGGCTTGGCAAAACATCTATGCTTATGTTTAGCTCCTAAGTTGGTGCTCACTGCTTTTTTCACTGAAGAATGTATTGGAATGTTTTGTTTGAGCAGATCCTGCTCCTGTAACAGGTGGGTGGGTTTTTTAAAAAAAAAAAAAAAACAAAAAAAAACCACTCTCATACCTGTGACATTATTTATAAATTATCTTCATGGTTTTCTGGAGTTTCAACTTAACTTTCAATTGTTAACAAACAAAAACCCCCCTGCATATCATGATACGAAAGGAATGCAAGGGGGTGGAGGTGGAAGAGAGGAAAAGAATGGAAATGCCAGATGTTTGTTCTACTGCAACCTCTTGTTCTGTCCTATCTTCTGCCTGTCTGAAATAATACTACATATTTGCATGGTCCTTAAATTTTCGTGCTTGCTGATTTTGTTATTAAAACAGGCAACTACAGAAAGACCTTTTATACAGAAGCTATTTCGACCAATTGCTTCAGGAGGACAGATGCATACTTTGGGAGATCTGCTAAAAGATGTGTGTCCTAGTGCTATCGACCATGAAGGTACTGTAGAAATAACTTTTGTCCAGTAATATACTTTTTTCTGTTGATTTATTGTTTGCTTGGTTGGGTTTTTTTTTTAATATGGGGATTTTGGAGGTAGAACTATGTCTTAGTACCAGAGTTTCAGATTTCACTCCTTCATGGCCCTATAGTGTGCCATATGTCACAGCACCTGCAGTGTGTGGAGATGATAAGGCTGAGTCCTTAGGCACTCTTGAAAAATAAATTTCTGTAAGTTTTATTTTAAAATTTGTGTTTGCCTTCACACTGTTCTTAATAAAAACCTTGACATGTTATTTTCTGCATTTAAAGCAAGTATTCTTAAAGCAATGTCAACAGAAGTTTTAAGTTACCTTTAGGTTTATATTACATAATTTTTTCATATGTAAACCACCAAAACTGGTAGAAATTGAAGATGTTTCCAGAATACTTTTTTCTTGTTGAAGCCTAACCTTTAAAAATGCACCAGAAAAGGAAGATATTGTTGTAAGCATGTAATAGTTTATGTATAGTTACTAAGTAATATTGTGTGACAAGATTCCGATTACTTCATGTAGCATTATATCATTTCATACAATAGCATTTGTTAGTCGGTGCTTATTCAGAAAAATAATATCTGGATGTTATTTAAGCCTCAAAGATTCCAACTATTGGAACTCTGATACACTTTTTAAGTGGGATAAATGTAAAAGTTATGTACTCTGCAAATTAAGATAAAAATTAATGTGAAACATTTTTCTTCTTGTTCTTGCTGTTGTTTTGCCAGTACCTGTAAATGGGTAACTGTTTTTCTGTAAATACATCGCAATATGTTTTGAGAAATACCTGATATTCTAGAGAAGATCTTGGCACAGAATTTACTGCTGTAGTATAAGTACCTCTGGACAGTAAAGCACTAAATTTGAAATCAGTGTAAAAATCTATAAGATTATGTACACAGAACTTGTGTAATTCAAAATCAAACAATTGTCACGGATTTCTTTAAGTATAGTGATTGTAGAAATCTACTGAAATCTGAACAGATTTTTTTACCTCTATTTAATACTTGTTAACACATAGAAACAATTTCAAAAAATAACAAAAGGTAAGAAAAATATGGAATGTTGCTAGCCATGTGTCTGTTTTTCCTAAAGCTGTTATAAATTTTAGAGCATAATTTTAAGTAATGTTTTCAGCTAACTGTCCAAAAGATAAAGCAAGATACAGATACTTGAATGATAGCACAAGCAGGTTTAACCATCTTGAAGTACTTTAGTGTGAGGATCCTCCTACAGACACTAGTGAAAAGGTACAAAGTGAATTTTAGAAAAAAAAGAGTAAGAAGGATGCTGTATTTTAACTTGGAAGGCAGTCAAGAGCACAAATTAAATGAAAGAAACTCAAAAAGTATTTATGCAAAAGTTATTCCAGGATATAATGAATGATCAGTTTTACATGGATTTGCTAGAGCTGCAGATGGGGAATGTTACTGCTAGAAACCCTATACTGTTTACTCAATGAGGGCAAAAAATGGTTGTTACTTGGAGGAAAAGAAACTAAAATAGGACTATCCTTACACTTAGGAGGAGCAGTTTCAAATTTGGTGGAAGGGTTTCATTGTATTGGAATATGGTTGTCTGTTCCTCTCTAAATGTGCTTAAATTTGGCCTAGTTTTCATCCTTTAAATTCTACTGAGCAACTTGCAAACTTAAAGTTTAATAAATTTGATCCCTCACATAAGTGTGGGCTATCTACAATTCAGCAGACTTTCTTCTGTAATGCATCTTTTTATTGTTTTGTTGTTCAGTTGCTTCTTTTACATTCTGAGTGTTCACCTCCTCTTCTGGTAGGTAACAGAAGGAAACATGACTGAGCTAAACACAGAAAATAACGTGAAGTCTTGAGGAGATATGAGGGTAGACTGATACATAGAGCCAGTGGAGGCAGGCTGACTGAACAAGTAATTTGGAAGAAAATGATCTGGGAGTCGTTAAATGTGGTGGGGAGAGCAGCTATGAACAATGTGGCAGGATGAAAGAGATTGGGGCAAAAGCCAAAACCTGACATAGTAACTATGAACACCTGGACGGAGTAAGTGGGATAGATGATAAAAGAATGAGAGAGGAAAAGAAGCATATTGCATGTGGATCATACACTGGCAAAGTGATTTGGATGGTCTGTAGACCTGTTGGGAGAAAAGAATTGAATTAAAAGTTGAAAAGAAGGGCAGTTTGTACTGGCAGAATGAGAAGGTGCAGGTGGATAGGTGGTCAGCTGGATCTGGAGACAGTCAGAAAAGGGACTGGGGAAAACTCATTCAGGATTTGCTGTAGAAGTAGGCTGCACCCCAGACAGGAATGCAAAGTAGAAAATTAAGCATGGTAACATGGAAAGAAAAAAAGACCTAGGAGATAGATCGGCAAGAAGCAGAACTAGGGCAAAAAGGAAGGATGATAGAGAAAGGATCAGGCTTCTGGAAAATAATCTGAAAAAGTGGTTGTCCATGGCAGAAGTGGTTTTTACTGCTGAGGAACATGCATAGGTAAGGATAGGGCTCTTAAGAGGTGTGAAGGGCAGCAGTGTTTTAGGCTTGACTGCTTCAGTTCGTCATACTCTGTTCATTGATGGTTAAGCTTAGCCAATAAGTGAACTTTGATTATTCTCTTGCTGGCTTAATCCACTCATTCACTATTCAAATGCAATGTGCACCATCTTAAGTGTTCACACTCTTAATACAGCTTTGAGCTATTAAAGAAAAAAAGCCCTACTAACTCAGCAGAATGCATAATGCCACTTCTGAATTTTGCCTGTAGAAATGTTAGCAGCCATAATGAGGGCATACTTCTCCCTTTTCCAGCAAGTGGACTAGACTCCTGAGACCTCAGCACATTTGTGCTGCTGAAGTCCTTGTGAAACCCACTCTGTCAACTCATTTTCTTTCTGCTGGGGTTCAGTGAGAATTTAACAAACTTCCTCTGTCAATAGATGCTCCATCAGCTCAAAAAGAGGAGGAGACTGTAGAGCTGAGTGTTTCCACCCATTTTATGGGCACATGAGAATTTAATTTGCAAGCATTTTTTTGAAACCTGGGAAAATATGCATAAATGTTTTTCTTCTGAAGTAGTTGTATCCATTTGAAGTTGAATTACTTGAAATTTAGGATGTGTCAGAGTTGTAGACCACCTGTAGAATCTTAGCTTCTGTACACATACATGCACACTGATCATTATACATACAGCTTATAATCACTTTCCACCTCTCATGTCCTTTCATCTTCTGTGAGACTTCTGTTTTCCTGCACAGGCGGGACATGTTTTGGTGTCAGGGCTGTGTAGTGAAAAAAATCGTTGTCCTGATTATCGAAATGATGGATGGGAAATTAATGTACTTCAGGAAGTATTGCAATCTAGGCAGCTGAACACTGCCTTTGGGAATTGAATTCACTTCTTTCCCCATAGGGTAACTCCCATAGGGAGTTCATTTGTATGTGATAGTAGGCAAACTGCGTGTTGCAAAACCATCCATTTCATTGAAGAGCACCAGAAAAATCCAATGATCAGTGTAACCATTCTACTGAACAGCTTGCTTTCTTGTACTTGGAATCAGCAAGAGCCCCGGGGCTTTGAGTGTGTGAACACCAAGCACTCTCTGAAGTCAAGTTCTAGGCTTCTCATTACTCCTCTCCAACCCTCCAAAAATGGTATTTCTGACCATGATGTCTTTTTGACTTCAGTATGTGATCTATAAAATGATAATACAGTCTCCTTCCATGGGATAATCTTGATGAAACAGTTTCTGATGGAAGAATAGCTTTTGGTCAAGACTGTTTGAATTTCATATTAAGAATTGCCTTCTTTGGACCTTCTTTTTCTATCTTCTAATTTTTGTTTTTGTAAGATTATATGTTTTGATCTACAATTTATATTTATTCTGGTCAAGGCATTAAAATAATCATGTAACAAAATTGTCAAAGGTATATTAGAAAAAGATGGCAAGTTGTTTTCCACATCTGGATTTTCAGATTTTATTCATTGTTACCAAAGTTTAGATCTACCTAATTTTTCTGCACAAAGGAAAAAAAAAATAGTATCCCATCAAAGATATGTTTAAGGACATAGTAGGTATTATTGAAGCAAGTTGTTCTCAACCTTTTTCACTCTTGTTTTCAAAAAGTAGTTTAGATATTTTTTCCGAGAGCATTTTTTAACCCCCGTCTTTATGGAATTAATGCATTGGTGACATTAACTGCATCTTTTTATCAGGGCAACACAATCAATGTTTCTCTTTCATTCTGTTTTTCTCCATCTGTTGAATTTATTTGTTTTTTTCCTTTTTTCCTCTATGGGTTTCTCTTTTCTAAGGACTTTTCATTCAACTGGAAGCTTCATGGTGATTGTGGTGATTGCTTCTCTATGGTGACATCCGTAACTGAGCTTTGTGCCGTGGGAACACAGAGAATATATGATTTTCAGACTCAGCATTTGTAGCCATATATGTGAGCTGTTCCTTCTGCCAGATACTTAGGGACCACCACAAGAAGAGAGAGAGAAGGGTTTCAAGAACCACCCACAGTGTCTATATGCCTTTGCTTTAAGAAACATGGATATAATTAAGTCTCTCTTTTAACTGTGCTGAGAAAAAGTATTTAAATGAAAAAAATTATTTATATATGTGGATTGAATATATACTTTGATTACCAACTGTTAAAAACATGATGGAAAGAATGTCAGGAGTAGAACAGGTTGAATAGTGGCATTAAAACACTGATAGTGAAAATGGTCTTTGTTAAGTATTGTGTCAATATTATTTTGGACTGCTATAGACTGTGGATAGCTTTAGATACTGTGCTTTACTTAAATTAGCTTATGAAACTATTTAAGGGTTTTATTGTTCGTTGAAGTACTCTAAAAAATAAACTTGAGCAGTTATTATCCCAATGCCTATGTCCCTGTCTTTCCTCAAACTAGTCCTTTGTTCAAATGTGTCTATATTATTCTCCTTAATGAATGCTGTACAGTGTTCACCTTTCTGGATTGCTGAATAATTTCATCTCCTTAAACTGTTCATTGAAAAGTGATGGATAAAAGTTAAAGGCTTTTTGTCATGGGCATTAGACCAAAGAAAAGAGTGGCTTCTACTTAGTCTATCCTTTTACCTCTTCAGACTGCAGGGAGTGTTAGCTTAATCTTTTTTTAACTCTTTAATTACCACAGTGGAGTTGTCAAAGAGAGATAGCAGTTTGGAGCTCATTTGTCAAAATGCATGTCAAACAATTTACACATTCTAGTGATGATCAGAAAGTATGAAGAAAAGCAGTACTTTGAGTTAGAACAACAACTAAGAAGCCAGTGTAGTTCTTAACTAATGTAATTGCCAAGTTTTTTCTTGACTGCAAAGAATATCCTGTTTCTCTAGAACAACAAGGAGAATGGTTACCTTTATTAGTACCAAGCATCTTTAAGAATAGAGAGAACTTCAGAAAAGATGCTCTTTTTTTTATGTTACAGTACTCCTACTGCAGTATTGTACAGTACTTTCTTGCAGAAGACTACGTTAGAACTGATTTAGTATAACCCACTGTAAGTTTCTGTCTAAATGAGTGTTTAGACAGCAAATGTGTTAAATCAGATGTTTTCTCATTAACCGATTAGCTTTTCTTTTTTCTTGGTGCCTATTTAGCTGCTTCACAGGCAGCAGCTGTGGTTATGTGGCAACAGAAACAGTAAGACCAAGTCATCACAAAAAGTGTATCACCTTGCATTTGATGTTGATGCGTTTGATTTTTTTTTTTTAATGTTTTTTCTTTGCTCTGATATTCCTGTTTTGACATAAAATTTGGGAAGGAGTGAAGTTGTGCTTGACATGTTTAATAAATATAAAAATCAATATTATCAAACACAAGCTAATCCAGTAATCATTTCCTCTGTATTGCAGCCTACTGTTATCTCTCTTTAGTGCATGTTATTATTTGGGTTTTAGTTACTGCAATAATAAATTCTAATTTATCAGTTACACAGCAGTTCATAAATGAAAGACAGATGCTTCAGTCTAAAATTTTACAATGGGTAAACTTACACTGTGTGTTAGTATATTTCTTATTTACTATATTTCCATAATTATTGTTTACTTACATTCATCTAAAGACTGCATATAATTAAAATAGAACTTGGGAGTTCTGTGGTTGTATAGATAATACTTAGCTTGCTATTCATGGACTACTATTCCCGACCACCTAGAGTTACTGGGAATCCTTACTAGAACATGTACAATTTCACTTCAGTTTTCAGTATTTCAAATTAAAACTTTGCAAGTTTTGCAATTTGAGCATATTGAATTGTGTTTAGTTCTCAGTTCTGATCATATCCTGGGCAGGGGAGGTGGGCTTGGTTTTGTCTTTACCTTAAAACAAAGGCAAGCTGGTCATTTAGGTTTTGGACAATGATTAAATGATTAGTTATTTCTGATTTTGATCTCAGCATTATTCAAAAGTAGTACTTATTTTTCAGTTCTTTTTCAACTTGTGTCGATCTATCTCACTTCCTTTCATGTCAGTGGCTCTTACAGCTGTTTCCTTACTTTTTACTGCATCGTGTTTCTTAAATACCTCTATTCAAGTCATATATAACTTGCTGCCCTTTTGTTACCTGTTTTTGCATCCTTTAAAATTGGCTCTTCTACTTCTTTGACTAAGCTTACCATAATTTGTATAATTATTTCTGTAGTTTTTCAAACCTTGGCTCATTTCCTAGAAGACTAATGTTCATGGTTACTCTGGGAAGTCCAAAATGAAATTGTCCAGTTATCACCCTTCTCATTCGCCATTTTACACTCCTGAAATTGTACAAAGATCCTTCCCAACCAACAGTCCAAAATCCTAGTTTTCTTTTCATAGAATGTGCATCGCAATTTTGAATGTAAGCTCATGACAGATGTCTTTTTTTATGTTAATATGAAACACCCATTCATGAGGACTCCAGTGTTAAAATCAGATTAATATTATTTTTATTCATGCTACAGTAAAGTAGTCTGATCTTTTCCTGTGCTTGTGGATGCCACATGCAGACAAAATTTGATCGTTTAACTGGACAGTTCTTGTGTGGTGGAATTGTCAGCAGTAGTTCCAGTTCTAGAAAATTAGGCAGTCATTTAAATAGCTTGAGATTTACTACTGTTTGTAAGAAGATCTAGTGTATTATGGAGGAACAGGCTACGATGAAGCATGATGTTGCCTGTGCTCTCTTAGACTGCATAGTAACAGTTTCTGTGAAGGTAAGGAAGAGAAGATGTTAAGACCATATTGTTGCCTGTAAATACAGCATAAGGTGGCATAGCTGATATGGTAAACACATTACCTATGGGTCTTGTTCCCAAAACTGCTGAATAACGAAATTCATTATCTGTGCCTGAAGGAGATACCACCAAGGCTATTTTTCATTGCTGTCTAATAACCTCCATCTTACTGAGATTAGGTAGATCAGGCTACGCGCTTACAGCAACAGTATCATTTATGACAGATAAATAAAATTGTTACCTATCTGTTGCTGCTAGAGAGGTCACGCTGCATTTTGCCGTGGTTTTACGCATTTGATGATAGGTGTTCCTGTTGCCTTTGTTTCCAGAAGTAGTGGTATCAGTTCTGAACTTCAGAGTTTATCGAATTTGAGGAAAAAAAGTGAGTAATTCACAGCAATTAAAAAAATTAATTTTAGTAGACATTTATGAGGTTGCTATAAAAGAACATTCTAATATCGTAAACAGTTTGTTTAGAAATGGTGATTCATTAGGAGAAGGGGTGAACACAGTATGATCTTGCATAACTACAGAGCAACAACTGCAGAAGGAAACTGTTGAGTTCAACAGAATGCTTTGAAGAGGTAAAGGGTTAAAATGATAGAAAACAGAGTTGTTCTGGGGGAGGGAAAGACGTCTCTCCTCTTCTATACCAGAAATTTAAGACATGGTGCATAATGCAAAGATAAAAATTGTATAATGCAGAGGGAAACAGTTTTCTTCCACTGCTGTCATGTCTAAACAATTCTGGATACAATTTTAATTTGCCAGTGTTGTTGAAGTCTTCATAAAACTTGTTTTGATTTTTGTCTCATGCTTCCTTGAAGACTCAAATGGTAAACATTTGGACATAATGACGCAAACAGTAGGCTATCAATCAATCCCAGTTTTCACAGCATTGTTGTTCATTCAGAAAAGCTGTGTGAACTGACCTCTTTCTACAACAGTGTCATTAGTTCTTTCAGAAATAAAACAAGGATCAAAAAGACTTCCAGGATTTTTCTCTTAAGACTTGCTGTACTGAATGATTTTGTAAAATTAGTGATCAACTGTTTTCAATTAACTCTCAACTTTTTTAATGTGTATTGTATGAGAGACTACATATTAATTGTTTTTGTTCTCCCTCAGTTTTCTGAGCATGGGCTTCCAGTGAATTAGTCAAACAGAAAATTGAATTTAGATTAGATTTGCTGTGTAAGGTCCTAATTTGATGCAAGTGACAAGTAGTGCAATAGAAGGAGGTAAGTGTATGCAGTGTGAATGGTTTTGGATTGACATGAAATATAACTGGAATTGCTCTGACTGAGATCAGAATTAGTTAGGCCTGGGGTTTACCATGGGAGCTGCACAGCAAGGAGAGGAGCAGCACAGCACCATCCTAGTCCTTGCTGCTCCAGTGGTAAGCAAGTTTAGGAAGCTTTGGTCCTCATGTCTGGCTAGTAAGTCTGACTGTCCTCTCTGCAGGCTGGTCTCCGCTTTTCAATGCTGTGGAGGTACAGTGTCGAAATACTTTTCCAGACCACCTACGTTTAGAAATAAAACTAGCCATGGTCAGTTTTGGACAGTTTTAGCCACACTTTCATCCCATATGGATATGGCATTATTGTGAAAGGTTAGAGGTCTTGTAGTGTGTAGGCATAGTAAAAGACTATTAAATGGTCACTAGTGATATGAATGCTACTCTACTGACTTCTGTGCTGTGGCAGTTATCTTGCAGGTCAGAACTGAACTTCAGACTACTGCTTAAGCTATTCCACCCACCTTGTGTCCTTGACTCAATGTCGACTTGACTCTAACTCCAAGTTAGAACAGGTCATTATGTACATCTCCTTTCTATTGTGAGTCATTATTTGTGCCTGTTATTTTTTCCTAACCAGGCCATCTGCTTGGATTATCCTTCTGCGTCTGTCTTTCATCTGTCTGACTTCTTTTTGATTTATTTTTTTTTTTACCCCCTACCTGCCCCAGTTGCCTTTTTTTTTTTTTTTTTTTTTGAGTTGTAATGGAAAGACATTATTTTTTCTGAGTTAAAATTGCAAGGGGTGGAAGTCTAAAGGTTGTCTTGAGATTATAGAATTAATGGTCATGACTACAGAATTCATTAGTAATATGTATAATGAATTAATTTGTCCTGACTACATAGAAAGGTGCAAGTATACTAAGAGTTAATTGTATGGCAGCTGTGCTGTTTATGTGTTTGTTTTTGTTAGCCATCTTCATTTCCAAACAAGCTCTTTGCATAACCAGAGAGGCTGTTCTGGCTTTGCTTAGTCCCAGAAGAAAAGAAAAGGAAAAAACCTGTGGTGGGGATCTGGGTCCTGGTTGTGATCTTTCTGCATAGAATTCTCAAGAAACAGCAAGCATATCTTGGTTTTAAGGATTTCTCCAATTTTACCTCAATTGACTATACAAGGATTATCTGTTTGGTAACTAGTAACCCCTCTGCCCCTTTCCTAGTGGCAAATGGGATGAAATTTAACAAGTCCAAATGCCATACCCTGTATTTAGGATGGAGTAATGCTGGGTGCAGGTATAAAACGGGAGCAGAGTGTCTGGCAAGCAGCCCTGCAGAAAGGGATTTGGGATTGCTGGTCCACAGCAGGCTCAGTATGGGGCAGCAGTGTGCCCTGGCAGCCAAGAGAGCAAACCACATCCTGGTGGGCATGAAACACAGTATAAGCAGCCAGTCAAAAGAGGGGATTATCCCACTGCATTCAGTGTTGGTACAGCCTCACCTGGAGGTGAGGTGTGCAGTTGTGTCCCCCCCAGTAAAGGAGGTGAAGGTCCTTGAATGTGTCCAGAGGAGCACAACAAAGCTGGTGACAGGCCTGGAAGGATCTGGAAGGAATGTTTTATGAGGGAGCAATTATGGACTTCGGGCTTGTCTAGTTTGGAGAAAAGGAGGCTAAGGGGCAACCTCATTCCTCTCTACAGCTTCCTGAGGAGGTGGAGAGGGAGGCGCTGAGCTCTTCTCCCTGATACCCAGTGATAGGATGTGTGGGAATGGCTCAAAGCTGCAACAAGGAAGCATTTCTTCACTGAGTGGGTGGTCAAATGCTGGAACAGGCTTCCTAGAGAGGCAGTTGATACCCCAAGCTTGCCAGCGTTTAAGAGGCATTTGGACAATGCCCTTAATAACATGCTTTAACTTTTGGTCAGCCGTGAATTGGTCAGGCAGTTAGACTCATGGATTGTTGTAGGTCCCTTCCAGCTGAAACATACTGTTCCAGTCTAGTCTGCCTTCTTCCGTCCAGCAACTTCCCTAATATCACAAGAGTGATGTGCTTTTTCTTTGTGACTTAGAAGTGGTGTCTGGTCATGCACATGCATCCACATTCGAAAGGGTAGACTGTAGGAAGAGGTACAGCAAATAGGGAAATAATCCTGTTTCCCGGACTAGTCTGGAAATTTGTTCAGCTTCAGCTAAATTCATTCTGTCGGCCACCCAATAAGTTTTATTAGTATCAGACTCCAGACTATTCTCTTTAAATTTGTCAGAAGGCCAATGATTTTATTCAGGCATAACAAAGTTGGGGTTTTTTTTAATGTCTATTATATAACAGTAGTAGTATGAAGTGGAGAAAGTCCTCCACAGAGCAAAATTTATTTATTTCCCCCCCACACCCCCTCAAAAAAAAAAAGTAGCTTATTCTGTTTGGAAGTCACAAGCCTGCATTTTTTAAATTCTCTGCAGAAGAAAAGTGATATTTTTCATCCTGGAGCAGTCTGCTTCATGGACTGCAGTAGAGCTGCACTCCCTGGGATTATCAGCATACTACCCCCAAGTCCCGGATAGAACGCTATGGATCTGAAAATCTAGGCAGACATTTTCTTCATGTCTTTCTCTGATTGTAGAAAATTACTAGAAATTGGGCAAGTCTTCTGTCAGTAATCTGCCATGCATATCTTGACAAAATGTTTTGCTTGTGGTGAATTTTCAGTTTTAAAAGGTATATTTTTTGTGTTTTAGGGGGAGACCTCAGGTTCTTTATGCACTGTACGGATATTACAGTGTGTTCGCACAGAATTTATCACTTAGACAAAAGATGAGTGAAGAGACAAAAAGGAAGGAGAAATTAGAGGCACAGAGGGGTGATGTGGCATGCACCTGGTCACACTGAGGTCAGTAACAGAGTTAAGAATTGGATTTTTTTGAATCCTGATCTAAATCAGTGTGTCTCAACCCAAGGAGATCAGAGAGGTCACACAGTATGACTGAGCCATCAAAACCACAAAGTATATAGACTTACAGGATAATTTTTATGCTTAGTTTCACAGAAAATATGAGAATGCTCTGAAATCTGTTTGGTTGGTTGGTTTTGGGTTTGATTTTTTTTTTTTTTTTTTTAGTAGGGTTCATCATATTGTATAATTGCTGGTGCCTTTGGTGCCATAACTGGTGCAAGTGTAACTGAAAATTTTAATGGCTCTACCAAAGCTTTCAGGAGGTAGCAGTAAACCTCTGTGATGACTTGCAATGTGAAGTTCTCAACCAGGACACTGCAGTGCACCGCCAGATTTAGACATTGTGGTGTCAGTGGTTTTATTTATTCCAGTAATCAAAAGGAGAGCTAGAACATGTGTTATTTGTGCTGTGTGACTGTTAGCAGTTCTATGGCATAATTTTGGTCTAGGCCAATTAATAGCCTTCCCGAAAATTTGAGCTGTGTTCATGGATCTGAGGTCTACTGTCAGTAAGCAGTATGGAGGGGGAGATAATTTAGCTGAATAGGCACTTGCCCTGAGGTCCAGAGAGTGGCTTCTGGTCCATCTTATGAGCTACATCTGTACCTTTAAATTAGATATATGTACTGTATCATAAGGGGTAGATTGAGCAAAATCATTTCCACATTCCTTGCTTCTTTCTTGCAGTATTGTTCTATTCTGCCTTGATGCATGTAGGTGCAAAATGATTTCCCCAGGAGATAAATATCTTGTAAGACTAAAAAGAAGATAACGTGCAAAACTAAAGGACCTACAAATGGAATTGGGAGAAAAGTAGCAGCCATGTCAATAATGAAAAACAGAGTAATCTACTAATAAACACTTTTGACTGTGTCTGTCTTCTCTAAGATTCAGCAGCACTTGCTAATAGTAGCTGTCCCCTCTTTTAATACCTCATTTTAATAAGAGATTTTGCTAACTTCACATTCAATGGACAAATTGTACTATCCTATTTGGCACCTGTAGCAATTTGAAGAATATTTGTAAGAAAGTGGAGGTAAAACTTCTCCTTATGTCAAAGCCAGAGTCTTATCCGGTGGCTTGGTATGTGCACAGAGGTGCTGTAGTCTTTGAAGATTTGAATGGCTGTTGTGTCCTTGACGTTTTTCCTAATGGTATTATCACCAGACTTAAAATGGCAAAATTCAGTGGGTCTCTACACTTTGGGAAGTTTCGCTAGGTCCAGTATCTTAGTGCAAACTGTTAGTCACTGGCAATTTAAGCAAAGATGCCAGATATATGGACCAGATACACAAATAGATACCATTCTGCCACTTGTGATGTTGGGGATCCAGTTTCCCCAGATTGAAGGAGGGGTGTTTGCAAAGCCAGCTCTCTTTAAAACTGCAAACTAATGCAGCAAAATTAGCTGTAACTCATTTCAGAGCTGTGTACCTGCAGTGCATTGTTCACATAGCTAATGATTCCTATAATGTTGCCAACTAATTAGTGATACTAACTTAGCAAATTCTGTTTGTAAATGATGTATATGTGTGTTTTATGGATCTACTTTTCTGCTGTGAGGTGGAAAAATACTTTCTGAACTCTAAAAGTCAGTCGAGCTGTCTTTAAAGATTATATGATTATCTGTCAGTTTTGAAGGTAACTCTTGATATTTTAAAAAATTAAAATGAACTTTTGATAAAAATTGACTTCCAAACTTAATGCTGAACAGGTAGCTGTTTGGGGGCGATTTTTTAATTTTATTTTATTTTTAAGTTACTGTTCAGTGTAAAGAGCCCTTCAGGTATTCCATTAGTCCTTTATCTACTTCTATCCTGAAGAAAGTTTTTTTTCAAGACTAAATTCTTTAATTGTACTTTGGTGGATATCTCTAAATACTTCAATCTGCTAGCTGTTCAAATGAACATACAGTATATGTACAGAAAAAGATATTTCATGTGTGCGAACTCTATTGCCTGCTCATTAAAGAATCTTATTTTCAATGAGTAAGGGCCCGGAAGAAGCTAATGTAAGTATTTTAGGAAGGTTTTCTATTTCTCTGATAAACAGCACTCCCCTTCTGTTTGTGATCACAGGATGAAAGCTCTCTAAGCTTGTATATGTACATTTTTACTGCTACATCATGTAGTGTGCTCTTAAGATCGAGATCTCATTCCCCAGGAAGCATTTCTGTCTAAGATTAATTGCCCTTTTAAAATCAGTGTTTGATGTATTCCTTTGGCTATATCCTGACTCACTTCAACCCTCTTTGACCTGACCCCACTGACTATTACCGCCATGGCTGAAGCAGAAATCCTTCAGTTTGATGTATGCAGTACAGACTTGAGCCTGTGGTTTTTCACATCGATGGATTCAATTAGCTGAGTTTTTACTGATCAAGTTAGCAGAGGTTGAAGAATTTGTCAGACATGGAACAAAACTGTCCATACTTTGGGGTTAATTGAATAGCTCATCTCCATTTTCATGTCTAGTTTGCTTGTGAAGGTGTTTACTTTGTTAAGTATCATCATAATATTACTGGAAGGAGCATTTTTTTTTAAAAAAAAAAAGGCAAAGCCAGTTTATTTTTCTCCAGTTAAATGGGAGAAGGTACAAAACATGCATTAGCAACCATTAAGCCTTTGATGTATACATGTCGCTTGTCACTTTTGGGACAAATGTTTTAAAATTGTAATTATGTCCAAATGTCTACTTTTGAATTTGATTTCTTAAACTGGGCAGGTTAACGATTAGCATTATGGCTTGAAGAAAATAAGTAAATGTTGCTGGTCTTTCCTGTACTGACAACGATTTTGCAGCAACAGTAATCCTTCTTTGCTTTGCCTAGCTAGGAATAGTTCATCATTTGATTAGCTGAAAAGTTCATTATAATAAGATGGACGGCCATTAGAATTGAAGAATATTTGCAGGCATGATGTGAATTATAGTAACTTGAAAATGAAGTAAAATAGAGGTTGAAAGTTCAAGAATGCCATTAAAAACCTTTAAAAAGTGTATGAATGTGCATATGCATGGGGAATATTTAATATGATTGTGTAGAGAATTTGCTGTTTGCTTGGCATAATAGTATTTTGAAAACAATGACATAAAAGTTCTCACAAACTACGAGCAACGAGGTCTTCTACAGCAAATTGATTTGCTTTATACCAGTCTTTATAGAGAGAAACTTTTATCTTTTTTTTTTCTTTTTTCTTTATTTTAAGGAACCATAATCATTAAATTTAGTTCCCTGGCTGTATACAGAGATAGCTTAATTTCTGACGGTCAGTTGTAGACAGTTTAAAGGGAAGGGAAACCTCAAATCTAATTAAGGGCATGGTGCATGAAAGGGTTAACTTACTGTAAGCCAAGATGCCTGCTGTTTAGAAAAGCTACACAGCTCCCAAAAGTGATTTAGCTTTCCCTCAACAATGGAGACAACAACAGTGGAAAACATGTCATGGATGAGTTGGGCTGATTTGTCATGCATTTAAATGCTTATCTTTTAATGCACACCTTGTCTGTTCCTTGTATATATAAATGTGTTGTGTGCTTGCTCGTTACATGTAACCAGCAGCATGATTTGCATTGAACTTTGCCACTTTTTTCACAAGTGCATAGCCAAATGTAAACTTATTGCTGAAAATTGTATTTTAAGTTTCACTTGGTAACCTCAGTCTTCTATAAGCTAGCACAGATTTGTTGCTTGTTTAGGGCTGAGGTACTGGTGCTAAGGAAGAATGGGTATAAGAACATTTCCAGGGAATTTCATCTTACAGGTTTGTTTGGGGTTTTTTTTTCTGTCTGAGTCTAGATGTTTGACAGGAAGCATCTTAGTCTTGGTCATTGTAAGGTCTTCTAAAACCTTTGAGCTACTAAAATGTTAGATATTTAAGAAAGTATTTTAGGTTCTCTGTCATAAATTTGTTTAGGACTTACTACAACAACCCCATTAAAAAGCTTCTATTCAATATTAAAAAATAATAAAAAACCCCTAACAACGTTTAGTTAAGTAAAACTTTTCTTTCCTTCTTCTATCTGCTTTTCCATTGGGGTGCATGAGCTCTTTTACAGAAGGAAAAATCCCCTTGGTCATCTCAGATAGTACTAGTGTCAGTAGTTTGCTGCTTTGGACCACATGGAGAATTGTTAAAAATAATCTGCTCTGGCGTCATGGATTTACTGGTGTTTGCAGCCACCTCTGCTTCCCTAAAAACTTTTTCAGTGGAACACAAAAAAGTTTGTTACATACTTCCTGAGTGCTATGGGGTTAGAAGTTCTCTTAAGATGCTCCGAAGTGTAATAAACTTTCTTGTGGTGATTAGTTTAAACTGCGTTTTTTGTTACGTTTCAGAAATGTGGCTAAGTGCAGACTTGAGGTGGAGGATGACAGGAAATAATGAGAGAGGAAAAATTGCATGGAGGAGAAAAAGATGCATAGGGGTGATGCCAAGTATTTGATTTGCTCCCAGTGTTTAATGATACTTAATGTAGATTGTAGTGTTGCATATTAATCTACTTTCATTTTGAGGACAGAGAAAACTAGCACTGTGCTGGAACATAATCCAGGGGATCTAATCACATGAAGAACTGTCATAAAGAAACTTTTTCCCTCTCCTTTATTTCACAAATGTTTAAACTCAACTAAGAGATGTTTATGCCACAAGATGATGTAGAGATCAGCCAACTGCCTGTGTTAAAACCGTGTAAAGAAATACAGCAGTAATTAAAGCTAAATCAGTGAATGTGGACTTCATTACAGTGTCACAATGGAGAAATATTTGTGATAGCTTGCCTGGCATTTGTGGTCAAGTAGTCTGCAAGAAGAGAGTTCACCAAGGTTGATACAGGTCTAGTTCTGTCATAGCATTTTGGACTAAGAAACGGTAGTCCTTATGAGGGGGTCTCGTAAGATGACATCAAGGTGTTATAAGGGTGAAATCGAGACACATAATAGGAATGACAAAACACTCTAGAATGGAGAGAGACTGATGTTTTGAACTGTTTATTTTTGAGAAGAATTTTTAAAAATCAAAATAACAAGTTAGAAAAGATAGGTTAAGCGCTCTTGTTCTGTTATCTGTAACAAGTTGTTCAGTTAATAAAAAATAACATCTCTTTTAAAAGAGATCTTTTAGCAAAATACAAAGTTGTGGATTTTATTTACCTTTACTTGTCTTTGAGGCCAGAAACTTGTCACAGTTAAGAGTTCCTAGGGATAACTGTGTAGATACCGAGCATACCCAGAGCTGAGAACATGTATTTAGAAAAATTGTGACCTTCAGTTTCAGCAATTGAACTCATGTTATTACCAATGGTTAAAACGAGAGAGATTCTCTTGTTGCTACCAGTTGACCAGATCTACCTGACTGTATATTTATATTCATATTGGGCATTTGGATTATATCCAGGAATTGAAGTTCCTATTCTCCAAACCACATATTGTGTTTGGAACAATGTTTGTTCCAGATACAGAATTGTTTAGAGGAAAAAGACTTGTTCTGAATGATACACTGTCCAAGTATTTCTGTGTGCGAGTTCTTCACCTGAAATCAGCATCAGTTTTCCTTAGGGCTGTCAGGGTATGTAGGCAGGAAGGAAAGTCAGTCCTGTGCTTTCGTGTCACATAATCAGTCTCTAAATTTCTGAGGTCAGATGAACCTTTTGTTGTGGCTAGGCTCTCTCAGAGGCAGCTTTGCAGAACTTTTTGTATGTTCTTACTCTAGGTAAAAGGATACTGAATAGTGTATCTTGCAGATTGTGATCCAGTGTATCATCTGTGTTTCTGTTTAAACTCATAATTGTTCCAAATTAGGGGAGAGGAAAGGAGTAAGGATTTTGGTTGTTTATGTGCTATTAAAGTGAGGCAAAAAGTATCCCAAGATTGCTATGGAAAATGAGTCACTTCTAGCAATGGAGCCTACTACTGTCATGAGCAGGATTCTTTTTGTAGTAGGGAGGAATTCACAGAAAAGTGTGGAAAGCCTGGGATATGATGGCTGAAACAGGCTAGTGCGAAGCTTCTGGAAACTCATACTAAGATTTTATTCTTATTCTAAAAAACGTAACTAAAAAAACCCTGCTCAGTAGAAGTGTAGTAGCCTTTGACCTTTGAGTTATCGTTTCTTAACTACAAAATATTTTGTATCAGTAAAGACAACTTAAGTATTCACTGTCTGAAGTATTTGTACTGAGCCCTTTTGAAGAGCAAGTGGTCATTTGACCAAGAGATTTGACCAAGCTCAACTTTTATCTACTTCCCATAAAATTGCATACGTATTGAGTACCTGTTAGGACTCAGCTGAGCAGGTAAGATTTCTTTAAAATACAAGTTCAGTTTTCTATCTGAGACTTTTATACTTTGGCTCAGTGTCTAACTGGAGACCAGTAACAAGTGGTGTCCCTCAAGGGCCAGTGTTGGGACCAATCCCGTTCGACATCTTTGTCAGTGACATGAACAGTGGGATTGAGGCGCCCTCAGCAAGTTTGCTGACGACACCAAGCTGTGTGGCTCGGTTGATACGCTGGAGGGAAGGGATGCCATCCAGAGGGACCTGGACACGCTTGAGAGGTGGGCCCATGCCAACCTTATGAAGTTCAACAAAGCAAAGTGCAAAGTTCTACACCTGGGTCAGGGCAATCCCAGGCACAGCTACCTGTGAAGTTTATGGATATTTCATGTACCACAAAAAATGTGATTTTTTTCTTTTGTGGTACATGAAATGAAAATAATTGTGAAGCTCGTTTTGTGGTAAATGGTGTCCAGTGCTAGTTTCAGCGCTAGCATTTGAAAGATCTTTATATCCCTGTATCAAATTGAACCATTACTGACAAACAAGGGTTTGGGGTTTTTTAGAGACGTTACCTACATGAAAGTGCAAGAAGCAAAGTATGTTCATAAAGTATTTGTTTATTTATATTCTACTACTGGTGCAGAATCTGCTGGAGGACATCTTCTTTAGACTATGAGACTTGTCTGGGGCTGCCTCTTCTCTGTATGTCCTAGAATATGCAACCTGAGGTGCCTAGAGAGGGGAAGCCGCTGTCCAGTTCTTTCTTACCACCTGTGGTTACAGGTTAGAATATAGTCTTTGAATTTGCTTGCTAACATTGTGCAGTCTTTTGTAAATAATTGTCCATAGTTTTATGTGTGTTCCTCTGTGCTATACCAGAAGTCTAGCCTTCAAGAAGGAAATTTTCACCTTTGCTTGCCAGGGATTTATCCCCACCCAGCTTTTGCTTTAGGCTTTAAAAATTGAGTCAGCAATATCTGTCAGTAACGAACTTGGTTGCATCTACACATGAAGTACATTACTGAAGCTATGCATCTGTAAGTAATTTTCTAGGATATCCTAAGGAGATAGATTAATAGCTTTCCTGTGAAGACATTGCTATGTCTCTTCAGATTCAGAGATGTCTGAGATATTGGCTGCTGAGCACACACAGTCAAGGAGTGCTCTGCCTGCTTCAAGGTATATGCACCTAAAGGTTCGCCTACCTGATAATCTGAGTTGCTGGAGAGGTGTAAAGGAAAGCAGCTGTACCACAGCCTCAAAAGGTTGTCAGGAATACCTTTAGTGTCATCTAGTCCTCAACATATGATATATTCTGAAGATAAGCAAGCAAATGTTTACATTTATTCCTTATGATTTTTATTATCCTTGTCCAATACAGTTTTGTGGCCCTCTATCATGCAAGAAGTGCATTGTTTGTTCCTGGGTTGGAAATAAAGGCTTTTATTTCCCTTTTTAGGGTTTTAAAGCCAACTTTGTAAGTTGTGCTTTTGGTGTGGTTTCTCTCTTATCCATTTTGATGCCTACAGGCAGGTTCTAGGACTTGCTATGCAGAGGACGTGCATAGGAAAGACTCTGATTGAAGTACTCTGGGGCCATTTTTTCTAAATCCTGAATATCTTGTATTGTCTATCAGCAAAAGAATTTAAGCCAGCTAAATGTCCCTAACAGGTGATTGCTGGAGGCCATAAATCAGAAGGGAGGTATTTCATTCCACTAAAGAATTTTAAGTGGTACATCACAGATTTAGTCTGGATAGAGAAGCTCATCTTGTGTGGGTGAAAGGGAGTATGTAGCTGCAGCATTGGTGAGCATTGTGGTGCTAATCAAAGTGAAAAATGACTGAATATGTACCCTTACCAGAAGTAGTGCCTTTTCACTATTCTGCTCTTAGGTACTTGAATCTTTCTTTAAAACAATCTTTTCTTTTCCCTCCATCTTTAATTCTTCCTCTCTAAATTAAAAGATAATTCAGTAGAAAAGTGTATTTAGATTGCATCAGCATATGTCTAACAATCTGAATTGATAGTGAGTAAGGTAATTACATTATTTTGTTTCCTAATATTGAGTGGTTTACTTTGCAATCCATAACTTATATAGCTAAAGGAAACAGGAAAACTTACCATGTGATAGCATGACATTGCATATTTTACTACCTTCTCTGAAGACTACAGGTTTTCTCTTCTCTGTTCTTTCTGTGTCTCATTGATTCTTGAACATAAAGGATTTTTAGAGGAAGTTTGAGATTGGCACAGCAAATATTGTAGTAATTAGGGCATTCTCCTTAAAGGAGGGACTGAAAAAGAGGGCCCCAAGATGCCTCAGGTTGAGGAGGGTTTGAGCCAGTGCCTCAAGGACTCTGTTGAGATGCAACAGCCACAATCTCTTGCTTCCTTCCAGCAGATGCCTATCTGCAAACGAAGGTCCTTTGCCAGTACTTTCTTTGTGGTAGTTTCCTAATCAGGAACACTGTGGTGTGTTCCTGAACTTATAGATGATAGGGAAGCAGAGCTCTTCTTAAACCTTTCACTTCAGAGTTGCCTGCTTCTCTGTCCATTTTCTGTATAGAGTTGGAAAACTCTTCTGACTTTACATAGTATGATTTATTAGCCAGGGTCAGGGTCCTGCTTTAAGTGTTGAAGCCTCTGAGTTAAGGTCTAAATTAAGTCATCTGAAATGCCTCAGAAATGTCTTAGTACACAACATGTAAGCATAGTTATTTGCCTTCTGAAAATGGAGTATTAATCATAGAATGGGTTGGGTTGAAAGGGACCTTAAAGACCATCGAGTTCCAACACCCTCCTATGCACAGGGACACCTTCTGCTAGACCAGGTTGCTCAAAGTCCCATCCAACCTGGCCTTGTACACTGCCGGGGTGGGGCAGCCACAGCTTCTTGGGGCAACCTGTTCTAGTGTCTCACCACCCTCACAGTAAAGATTTTCTGCCTAATACCTAATCTTAATCTACTGTCTTTCAGTTTAAAGCCATTACCCCATGTCGTGTCACTACATGCTCTTGTAAAAAGCCCCTCTCCACCTTATTTGCAGGCCTCTGTTAGGTACTGGAAGACTGCTCTAAGGTCTCCCTGGAGCCTTCTTTTCTCCAGGCTGAACAAGCTCAACCCTCTCAGCCTGTCTTTATAGGAGAGGTGCTGCAGCCCTCTGATCATCTTTGTGGCCCTCCTCTGGACTTGCTCCAACAGGTTCACATCCCTGTTGTGTTGGGGGCCCCAGAGCTGAACGCAGTGCTCCAGGTGGGGTCTCATGGGAGTGGAGTACAGGGGGAGAATCACCTCCCTTGATCTGCTGACCACATTCTTTTTGATGCAGCCCAGGACACAGTTGGCTTTCTGGGCTGCAGATTCACATTGCTGGGTCATGTTGAGCTTCTCATCAACCAACACCCCCAAGTCCTTCTCCTCAGGGCTGCTGTCAGTCCATTCTCCATTAAGTTTTACCAAAATCCTTTATAATCTTTGCTTTTCACTTGCCACTAGAGACTTTTGGGGACTATAGTGGCTTCTGTGTTACTGGATGGATTTCCACAAGGAAATCAAAGAAAAATAATACAATCCTACAACAGCCACTCTGATAGGAGATGACTTAATTGGTTTTGAGACATAAACGCCAAAACAGTATTTATCACTTGTACATCATATCAGTAACATAAAAATAGTCTGATGAAAGTAGTTATGATGTACACACATCATAAAAACTTCCTACAAAACAGGTATTGCTCTGCTCTTATATTTCTGATATTTCCACTTCATCTTTTCCCTGAGATTAATTTGCAAGAAAGCAAAAGAAACCATCTTTAGGTCATATGATAACTAACATATAACTCAGTTCTATCATGATTTTAAAAGGAAAAAAAAATAGTTACTGAGGTGACTGAAAAATTTGAACTTCTTGGTTTTGAGGAAATCCTGGTGGTGGTGTTTTTTGTACTACATCACTGAATATTGTAAACCGGGTATTGACAATAATTACATAGTCAGGTCTGGACCCCTTGTACTATAGACGAACAGTTATTTGGCCTAATTTTCATATGTCCAGTGGCATAGAATGACATGAAACTTCTTTGTGATTAAGTAATTTAAATATTAAGCCTCTCATTCAAATATATGTTGTGTTCAGCCACTTGCACGCTCTTACAGAGGTATTTTATCAGTCTAAAAAGACATTTTGTTTTCACAGACTATGGGGTAGGGAAGAACACGACAGCACTTAGTGTGTCAAGATGCATACAAAATAAGATACAGCTCTTAAGACTATGAACTTAGTAATGGAAGGAAAAATATTGTATTAATCTATTATATCTATAAACCAGGTGGATGAAGCTTTCATGATAGCTAGCAAATCATACAAAACCTAGATCACGGTGGCAATCACGGATAAGAATTTAACAGCTGTTGGGAAAACAAGAATATTTTCCAGTAATTTTTTTTTGTGTACTTGCTGTTGACAGGTTTTTGTTACATAAAGCAGAGGGACCATCTATAGGAAAGAGACTCTCTGTCTGATTCAAAATGGGGAAGTTACTGAAAACATGGAACTTGAGGAAAGTCTTCGTAAATGTGACTTAAGTGAGAGTTTATGGTTCCTAGTAACAAAAGGGGGGAAGAATGCTAAGGTAAAAACAATGGATTTTGTGAAAGAAGGCTACAGTAAATGTGGAATTGGTAGATAAGATCTCTTTAGTCAAGCCTCAAGGGGAAAAGGAATTAAGGAGAAGTCATTCTTTGTTAGAGATAATTCTTAAGTAAAAACAATGCTAATGCAGAGATTTAGACTTGAATTAAACTGTAAATTCTTCATTGACCTCTGAGACTTTCTCAGTCTGCTGAAGAACAGAATAAAAGATTTGTATAAGAAAGGGACAAAGCTGGGTAGGCAGCAGGGAATGGGGACACCCAGATTAACTTCATTTCATTTTTAAGAAGAGGCATCAAGTTAGTGCAGACAAGTGCACACATCCAAGAATGTTCTGTCACACAGTAAAAGAAAAGCCAGAGAAAGTATTTATCCTTCATAAGCCTTTCCTCCAATGACAAGAAAATGATACTGAGATGGTAAAGTTTTTCATCTGTTTTGTGCAAGTTTTTGCCCAGAAGAGTCAGCTATGGATAGGTGGCTAGCACAGTACTAATGCTGAAACAGCATTCTGCCATCTGTCTGTGTATGCAATTAGTTGTTTCTGAAAATTAAATAATACTGTGAAATGTGAAAAAGTCACCAACTCTGTGGCCAGTTTATGGAAAACCATAGGTAGTTTTTGAGTGTTAAATACATATATTTGGAAGTTACTTTAAGAATAAAAATGCTTAGAAGTTCCCTAACTTCTCAATGTAAAAACTTGGTTTCAGAGACCTTTTCTTTGAGTTTATATTCTTGGCGATCTGACTGGTAATGTTTCAGCCCGATAAATACTTGCTTTGGTTGGAAATGCCAGAAGTTTGTTTTTAAATGATGTGCTGCATACTTCTGACCTGTCTGCAATAAAACCAGAAACCAGCAATTTTTTATGCTTAGTTTTGTGTAATAATGCATGTACTATGCCATTTAGAGAATCAAGCTTTATATATTTAATCAAGTGTTAATATCGATATATGTATTTTATGTATTTATGTACAGAATATGATACCATATGTAGGTAACAAGTAATATATAATGTTTTATTTTAGGCAAACGTAACTGTCTGCTTCTGCAGAAAGAATTATTAGCATAAAGTCAGGACCATATTCAAGGATGATTTTTCCTAGCCTAATTCCGCCTGTGCGGGCATAGATAGCCATAATATAATACAAACTTCGTCAGGCAGCTGTCAAATCATTTTGGTTACCAAACAAATAAAATTTTATTCATCTTATAGAACAGGAATTATGCTACAGCTGGGGGTAGCTGAATGAAAGAGCCACTTCACTTCTAGATTCTGCTCTCTTCCGTGCAACTCTTGGGGAGCAAGGAGGTTTTTCTGGAATATAAACAGTTGAAGGGGGCATAAAATGCCAGTTGGAGAAGGCAGTGATATTTTTGAGCGCTGAATGTGGATTTCACTGTGGTAGGTCCATGTGACAATGACAGAGTATAGTATAAAATCAGTAAAAGGTCATTGCCTACTGTTTCCCTCCCCCCTAAAACCATTATTTGGAGCATATTTCAGATGCTTTTCTCATCTCAAGGCTCTGAAATAAATTTTCATTTTCTGGGGTTTTTTTTTAGTTCATCTTATGACAGTTATGTCAGTTGCTTTAGCTGGTTCCCATCATTTGAGTCAAAGGATCAAAGTACTTGCATCCTCCGGGACAAGTATAAATAAATAAAATTTAAATATTCTTAGAAAATATTCTTGTCATACTGGGAATCATTTGCTAACATAGCCTTTCCAAGAGATGAAACAAAGTGAGAAAAGGCTGGTGCCAGTTCAGCCTTCTGAGTAACTCTGAAATATTGCTAGTGACTTAAGTAGATTATTCTTAGGAAAGCAAAATTACTTCAGGAATATTACATGTATTGTATGTGTGACATATAGCACGTAGTCCAGCACTTTCGGGAAATCACAGTCTTAAGAGTACAACTTGTTTAGCTTCCTCAAATGTACTTATAATGTTAAGCATGATCTGTGTAAATTTCATATGGTGGTTAGCTGGGCAAGATGTATATGCCTTAACTGCATTGACACCAAGCTGTGATCAAACCCTTGCAACTAATAAAGAAGGGTGTCACTGTCATTAAGTGTCATTTTAACCCAGATTTTGTCTTTGAATTAATTTTAACTCAAAGTTTCTGTTTTAGATGGTAGAAATCTCAGCTCTCTCCATACCAGTATTTCCTGCTTTTTGTTCTGTTGAATGTTAAACTGTGTAACACCAATTAAATCTACTCTGAATTAAGTGTAAGTAAATGTTTAATCTTTCTGTGAACTTTTAATGGTATACTAGTGGTTTCTCTTTTTCTTTGAATTAGATGGAGAGCAGAAGACTCAAGTGATGATTCATGGAATTGAGCCAATGCTGGAGACACCCATACAATGGCTAAGTGAACATATGAGCTATCCAGATAATTTTCTCCACATTAGTATCATTCCCCGACCTACTGATTGAAACTCAGCTATACTGGTATGAGGATCATTCTCAAGCTGGAATTACAAGGGCATGTCAACTTCTTGCTGCTGTCAGTCTTGACAGAGGCAGCCTGACCAGAAAAAAAAGAAAAACAAAAAAACCTGAACCAAAACAAGAAGTCCCCACTGCTGCAAGCCAAACAGGAAGAGAGATCCTGTTGTCAGATAAGGGCAATTGGGCTGATCTTACTTTGCATCACCGCTGCTTTTCTTCACCGCTGTAATTAAATCAGTTGCGATATGAAAGAATTTACAGGACCTCTGCAAGTCTGCTCTTTTCTTGTAAAATATAATGAAGCCGAAACTGTCAGCCGTAGAGCAAATGGAAATATGCCACTTGATTGTATTTCTGATTAACAAATAAACAGGGCTGTTTCCTAAAGCGGTAGTGTTTCAACTTTGAGAGTGGAAACATTGGTTTAATTTTCTAGAAAGTTAGACACGGAGAGATTCAGTTACCAATAGCTTTTTGTAAAAGATCAAATTACTGTAAACCCATCTTTCCTTAATGAGAAGTTCATGTTTACAGTATGTGTATTGGTATGCAAATGATCTTTTAACTTTGATAACAAGCAGTGAGAAATTTTAAAGTAAACCCGTGAGCATGTTTTGTCATTTATAAACATGCACAACTTAATAATTTACAAATACTTTTGATTTGTATGCTGTCACTGAATGCTCCAGTATGTTTATTATTCAAACCAGTTTTCATAGACTAGCAATGATGTAGGATAATTTGTCTCAGGATTTGTCATGACATTTCTTTGTCCTCATCTAATTTTTTTTTTTTCTGTAAAAGAATTTTCTTAATTTAGTTTAAAAAGTTTAAAAAAAAAAGTAAACGGATGTCGCAAAAGATTGTATCCTGCTGTTTAATTCCCATAGAGTAGAAAACAATTAAATCATAGAATGATGAGCAGATGTATTGCTTTTTAATAATCTTGAATTTTTGAAAGCTGAGGCTTTTCCAAACTAGTACTTCCTTACATCTGAGCTTAGTTTTCTTTTGTGGTCCCCAAGCAATCAGGCTGAAATTTGGAGGCTTCTAATCTCATTGCACAGATTTTTTCCTTAGTTTAGCAGATGTATTTTTAGGTTATTGAATTGCTTTGGTTTCTTAATGTTTGTTACCATTGCAGCTGCTACTGCAACCTACCATTTTTTTTGTGTTAAGCTGAACTCATCAGACTGTGTGCTACATCACTGTGTCTCCTGTTTGTGGCTGTTGGTGGCACAAGACTCTGTTTATAGTAGACATATTATCAAATATAAAGAAAGCATGATATTTTTCTTTCAAAAATAGTAATTGTTGAAGTTCATGCTCAAAGTCTTGGCCTGCAAATGTCCAGGTAATTCCCATTGTTGTTCCCATTAGTTTCTATGCTCCCTTTATGGCAAGATATTTACCTAAAATTGAAAATCAAATGAAATTTCTTTAAGAAGCAAGATGGGAAGGATCTCCTTGGGTGAGGATAGAACTGAAGCTTAAAAAAGTCTTAAGGGCAGAGAAAGTTAGTAGACAAATCAGATAATGTTTTAAATGTAAATGAGGAAATAGCATTAAGGAAACGGAAGGGAAAAGGTAATGGTGAAATAAACCGATGCTGTATTCTGCAGGTCATGAACAATTTTTAAAACAAACCAAACCATGCTGATCTGTGTTTATGCAGAATTGAAATACAATATTCTTATAGTGGGATGATTTGGTTGAGTCATTCTAATTTCCAGTGCTGTTTGGAATTTTTGTTACAGTGTTGGATTGGCGTTTATAAACTTTCCTAGGCAGAGACATCTAAATATTCTGGAGAATTTCAAGGTCCTGCCAATGGATAAAGCAAATATTTTGTAGTCTTCATATTAAAAAAGTCGGGATAATTTTTCCATAAATCAGGATAAGAGACAGTACATTTAAAAACCTGTAAAGATTGTGTTTCTTTCATTTTAAGGTAAGCTGGAGTAAGTCACTGGCTATTTTAATATATTCTACACCAGCATCTTCTCATGGCCTGTAAATCCAACTTTTAAGGCCTAGCATGGAACAAAGAAATAGCTTGGCATTAAGCATACTCTTTTCTCTTATTTTAACTATTTAAACTTTATTAAAAAATAAAACAAAGTTTGAGTCTGTCTTTATTTCCAGCTAAATAAGGATCTTTGTCATGGAGTTACAAAAACCATTTAGTTAATAAGTAGGACGAGCTGGTTGGGTGATGTATGTAAACAAAAAACAAATCATCACAAAAATGAAGTAGCATCATTGCTTTACCTGATTTAAATCATAATTTTGTAGGTTTTTTTACTTAGTGTGTGAATAGCAGTAACAACAGGAGGTGTGCTGTGGCTTAATTAAATACTTTGCTTTGAAATACTATAACTTCTTGAAAAAACAGATTTGTTCTGAATTAGTCAGAATCTTAACATAGCACTTAATGTATTTCAGTAATAAGGAAAAGCACTATATACATCTGCACACGGCCCCCTATATTTAGAATTCAAGTGTATCAGGTGAGCAATTTAAATCATAGTTTAAAAAAGCAAAATATTGAGCTTGTTGCTGTCTTCGCTGTATTTCATATTTTTTTGCAATGACTCCCTCCAGTTTTGGGTGTTTAGTGAAGAAAGAGTGAACTTCAGTTATTCCTTTGATACCACTGGCTGTCACTCAGCCCACTGTCAGTTGGCATGCAAGGTGATAACTTCTCATTAAGTGCTAGAAATGGATTATTTTAGTTTTAAATTAATTCCCATTAATTTGGGGGGGGGGGAGGAGGGGAGGAACCTCCTAAATAAAATAAACTGGTACTGGTAGAAAGTCGGGTGATAGTCAGTACTGGGAAGAACCTGAACTTGACATCTGAAGGCCTGGTAACCCTGAAAAATGGAGAATGGGAAAAAATGCTGAAATGAATATACAGGGTAGGCACAGGGACTAACAAAAAGGATTTCTGCAGGGAAATCAGTAGAGTTGCACAATGGTGTGTTATGCTGCTACTAAAGCGACACTAATCCTGGGTTCCCATTTGGTACAGAAAATTCAGAAGGCAGGGTGGCAGGAATTGTTTGCCTTCAGGGGCAGTGGTTTTCACATGGAATACTGGGTTGAGGATCTGAACGTCCCTGTGCGGAAGGAAGGGATTTGGGCTGGTGTAGGGACTGTGCTGCCTTAGTGGTGGAAATGCAGATACTGCTGTGAATGTGTATTGGTGTGACTGGGAAATCTTGCAGGAATGTGAAGAAATATTAGATCAGATTAGACGGATCAGGCCCAGGAACAAGCAGTGTGAACAAGCCATTAATAGATTTGCAGAAAGGAAAATTATTGAGCTACTTCAAACCCAGTTACTTCTCCACTGAGAGTTTTGGGAGTAGCGGAGCAAGCCAAGGTTCAGTTATGATGGGGTAAGAGCTTGCAATAGCTGTCACTGGACTCGATGACTGGGAAAGTCCTTTCAGTTCTGTGTTACTGCATGTTTTGCTCTGATGGCCAGATACCTATCAGCTGATGAAGACTCTTGATATCGCTTCCACTATTATTTATACCCTGCATAATAATGACTTTTTTATTATTATTACTTCCTTATATGGTGAATGATGTTGAAGTGATAACTCCTTGTTTACAACACTGATGATAGCTGGTGTTTTTTCAGTTTCACTCTCTAGGAAAATCTGCATCTTGGCTCTACAAGTGTATTAGCACACTCTTAGAAGACTAGGGCTAAGCAATGGCTGTTCACTTTAGAGAATGTTTTAAGCAAATTTCCCAGCTTTTCAGTGATAATTTATCAAAGGACTGGACAAAAAAGGGATAAATTAATCCCTTTCATGGGTACTTTCCAAATTAAACGTTTCTCCAAAGCACCTAGATGTTAGTTTGCTTGCAAATTTAGCAGTAGCTTACAGAATACATTTATTCATATGCTACCATGTGTAGATGTTAAAACTGATCGCATACTTATGTGACTCTAATAATAATATTAATTGTTACCAAGTTATCCCAGAAAGAGAGCAGTGTTTGTGATCATGAGGGCTCCCATGGGTGGCCTTGTGCTGGTGCTGCAAATGGATGAGATGTGGGGATTGAGTGGATCTCTGGCAAGTACTACCACTTTTTCAAACTTTAACCTTGCAGCAAAACCAAAATTATACTCTTTACTGCAAAAGTAGTGTTATTTTCTTCAGATGGCAAAAGTGCATTTCAGGGGAAAATATTCCCTCCCTACCCCAAATATTTTTGGTTCAAAATTTGTGGCTGTATCAGAATAATTGGGCATTTGGTAAGTGACTTTAGCCATTGATTTTAGCAGTCCCTGTTTATCTGGACAGGAAAGAAATTCCTGAAGCAATTTTTTATCTTTCCTTAGGATGAAAAAGGGTGTGCACAGAGGTTCTTAGAATATCACATCAGATATAGAATGGATTTCTGAATTAAAGCAGGTAGGTGTCTATTCTGCATTAAAACTTCTGGTTTTGAGACAAGGATGGTGACATTTCAAAATGTCACGCTAAACCTGAGTAATATCTCTTGAGAGAGAGGTAAAGAAACGTAAAGTTTCAAATGCTCAGAAGTAGATTTCAGATTTCTGTACTTACAAGTTCTACTATCAAATCAGCTTGTGGAAGGAGAGTTTAAAGTGAGAGAGATGTTTTCTTTCCTCTCCTTGCCTTTCATGTCTCTATGATTCAAGTAAGTTCTTTTTACTGTGAAATGAAACACGAGTTTCTCTAAACAACAGATGAAAGAACACAAAAGAATAGAATACTTCTTTCAAATACAGCAGTGCAAACAGGTACATGAAGAGGAATTTTGTGTAGTTCATGTTTTTATATGTATAAAATAACTAGCAATTATATGAAGTTTAAAGGTATAGTTTTCCATGTGGTTTTAATATAGTTATATGGATAAAAAGCGTCTAAGGTAGAATGAGAGGCTGTCAAACAACCTTGTTAAGGTTGGAGGAGCTTGTCTTCACTGCACTTGAAACTGCCAAGATGCATCAGATATTTTAAAATAGCACTTTCCACTGAAGATGTTTAAAGCCTTAATCCTTGCATCATTTCGCTGATATAGGTTAACAGATACAATAAAATGAATACGTTGTGGGAACATATGTATTGATCTAGTCACTAATACACATTATATTTTCACAGTCATTATGAGTATTACACAGTGGAAAGAATAAAGCCAGTATGTGATACAGTTTGCATCTGCCAGAATTTCGAGGATCACTTGCTAGACTTTGCCAAACGGTGTTTTGGAAGTTCACATGCATGTCTTAAAAGGTACTAGAATTTAGGTCCTCTTTCAAAGAAAGCTGAGCTGGGGGGGAGAAGGGGGGGGTGGAAAATCAGTAGTATTATTCACTAGACCTCTCCCTTCAGTGGGTGTCTTACAGTGAAAGGAATGCAGAGAGGGTGGACATGCAAAAACTGGTTGATGTCTTATTTCATTTAAAGATATATATATATATATATAATTCCTCGTTGTGTTACTGAGATTTTGTTGCTTAGGGTCAGGTCAGTACAGTCCCAACTGGCATTAAAAAGACAATCTGTAATTCTTCCAGCTAGAAGGAGGCACTCATGAGTATTTTCGTCACTACAGAATTAAAGATCAGAATGGAAACTTGTACCTTGCATGCTCTTCTACCTGTAATTAAAATAATCTGCACTTCAGAGGTTTGATTTCCATCAGTCATATATACACACGCCTTCACTGGATTTTTTTCCGCAGTTGAAGATTAGTGAAATCAGCTGGTCTTCCTTCATTTTAAAGTTTATCCAAGTCTGTATAAGGCAAATGGGAATCAGAGATCAGGCTACAGGAGTGGTCCTCAAGCCCTGAAGTGCCGGCATGACTCAGGAAGTTACGCAGCTTGTTCACTATGACAATTTTATCATATGAGTTCTGTCCCTAACTCCAAATTCTTCTTTAATGCACAGCTCCTCAGTTTTAGCTAATCCTTGACCTCAGCTGACAAGAGATGAGGTTGAATCTGTTCCTTGCTCTCCAGCGCCCGTCTCCCTTGTGGGCTCACTATCAGTAACTGTACAGCAAGTATGACTAAAATCCCCATCCCTGGAGCACTCCGTGACACTTCTGGTACAACTTCTCCTTTGACATGTGAGGCGGAAGTTCGCTTCTGTTACCACAAACTGGGTAGCCCTGTAGGAAGAAAGTGAGAGAAAGGCGTGGTGGTGGGCAGAGCAAAACGAGAAGAGTTAAAAAACAGTGAAGGTGGGGCTTTAGAGAAAAGTACTTCATGGGGAGTGAAATGACAAAGCCAGATTCTTGATCTCACCCAGGTTTCTTGTTTACTCATCATCTTGCAGCTCCCACCATGGGCTTTCCTTTCTGTCCTTTCCATGAATGTGGTGCTGTACTGGCTTTCACCTGCGAAGTACAATGTCTGGCACCCCTGGTGTCACCATCTGCTTGTAGCTGCCTTCTCCTGGGAGCCAGCAGAACCCATCTCTTGAGTGGGTGTATTTAACTGTGTAGTTTTAGCACACTGCCTAAGAAGGCTTTTCTTTACAAAAATTGTTTCAAGAGCTTCTTCCTCTGCAGCAGAGGAGTCAGGAGGTCCTGCACAAAATGGTGGCACTGTTTGCACAGGCACTTCTTGGTAACTGCATTAATACGTAGTGTTGTGGAAAACTGAATCATTGGCATTGCTTTTTATTCAGGGAATAAGTGATGGAGTCACTTGAGGACCTTTGTGTCATGAAGATTACTCTTTCACAGTTCTGAAGTTTACTTTGTACTGGTATGAATGTTTCATACAGAACAGCAGAATATATTTTCAACATGTGTAATAAATACCAAACGCAGTTTTGGTCACAAGCCTTTTCTGTTTCATTTTCCAGTCAGAATAAGATTCCATTATATTGGGTTTAGTTGTAGAAAAATATGTCGGTATTCAGAATCAGGCTGTATAGGCAGTAGAAAGAGGATGTGTCATTTTTAATCATCAGCATTTCTGCACTTTACATCTTGGCACCTTAGAAGACGCACAAGGAGTTCTACCTTTCTGCTGAGGTGTGGTTCTGCTAAACCACTCGAGAAGTTTCTCTGCCAATGTGGGGGATCTGCTGCCTTACAGAAACCATCCAGTTTTGGTTTACTGTATATAAATTTATACTTGACAGCTGTTGAGGAGCTCACTGGAACAATAGCCATAGTGGCAATTAAGAAAAAAAAAAAAGGAAAAAAAACCCCAACAAAAAACCACCCAGCTTAATTTATTCCCCAAATGTCCTTCACTAAGAAATTATAATGTCAGTTTTTAGTGAAATTAGTTCATGCCCTACTTCTGGTTGTGCATTGAATTATTCCAGTGGTAAGAAGACACAACCCTAATGGGTCAGCTTAAAATTTCCTTGAAATATGCTGTGTGGTTTTAATTAATATGCCAATAAGAGGAACTATGCGGTCTTTATTTTATCCCTTACTGAAACTTGAATGCATTCTAGGCTTCTGCTGCAATTGGCTTCCTCGGGGAGGTGCAGCAGGAGTTGTATCCCCTCTGGCCTTCATAAATCACATTGGATTTGGTGTCTTTTCAGGGCATGGAGAAAAATATTTCAGTTCTGTGAAGCCTATCTACTTGCACTTTTCCCTCCCTCCTCCCCCAGACTAGATGCCACAGTTTCCATAATGCAGCCCTTCCTTTTTTTACTGCATGCTTTGAACAATGAAGTGGCTGATCTGTAGCTACTGGGCATAATGATTAATTCTTTAGCTATCATCTCAGGGGGCTCTGAAATTTAGGTCTTTCAAGTTTATGAGCCCCATCTCTAGCAGGGGGTCTGGGGTAACCACGCAAGCTTCCAGGAAGATAACATGAGGTGTAAATTAAATTGTCTTAAGAACTGGCACTCAAGTAAATGGAAGTATCTACAAAGGCTGATACCTACTTTCGTTCACTTTTGTTTTGCTGCCTCTGTGTAATTTGCTTTCCGTATACTTGCTGAAAGCAAACCCAGTTGAGATTGTGTGATGGCATATGGAAGAGGCCTGTTGCACAACTCCCCTTCCCCTGCCTGCGCCCAAGTCAGTCCTTGCTTGTGTCACTGCAGGCAATTAACAGTCCTTCAAAACCACATGCAGCTGCTATTCCAGAATGGCATTTGATGGTATCAGGAAGTTTCAGAGTTCAAGAAAAAAATGTTTATTCTTTAAAAGGAGCTTATTCTTCATCATTAGAAGGTGCTGAAATAATTGGAGACATTGAATGTGCAGCATCATCAAGTAGGCCTTTGCTGCAAGGTATGATCTGGATGGGATAAAAATGCATTCTTAATCTTTAATATAATATATGCTTGAAAGGAACCGTAACGTATTTAGGTGTTCTGCTTTGATCCTAACATGCCGTGAGGTGCTACACTGAAATGAATGTGGATACCATTGATAAAGGAGAAGATCCTTAACATCTTAATATATGGGCATGTGCCACGGTTGCCACATTATAAACAAGGGCGGGAGCTTTTCACAGCTACCTCAAGATAGGGAACTTTTGCCTCTTCTTGTCCCAGGGTAAACAGGTTGCTGATGTCTCTCGGAGCAGCCGGATGCTTTCTCCGTCATTGGCCGATGAGGGAGAACGTGAGGATGAATAATTCCTGTGTATTTGCTGGATGCTCTGTAACCACATGTGCATCTTGATCTGATAATAATGAATCTGAGTGTTCATCTTTACCTGCAGGATTTCTCCTGAAGGATTTTGTTATTTATATCAAAGAGGGTTTTCAGGGAGTTGAAGTAACCTTAGGACAGGGATCACTTTGCTGACTAGCATTGGTGCTAATTATTTGGAGCAAATCAGTGGCTGGGATTTTTATTTAATTTTGCTATGCAGTGAGATACAAAGTGTGAATGGTGTGGCTGGAACCTTCTTGAGATTATTTGAGTTTATTTTGCAATGCCAAATAGGATCACAGGTACAAAGAGGTTGCTTCTGCTTGTGCTGGCTTTCTGCTGAGTGGGTCACTGTTTGCCTATCTGTATAGTCTAAAAAAATCCTAAACTTTTAGGAGCCAAGAGCTAGGAAGAGCTAGCAGCAGCTACTATGATGTACCAGAAAAAGAGGAGCTCAAATCCTGCACTTTCCATCACTTTACAACCTTCTTGATACAGCAGAAGAGAAAGGTTTCCCAGTGATTTGTCTGATGTTCAGGTAGGGAAGATAACTATGGATCTTACTGCTGCTTTGCAAGGAGAGTTTCTCAGCTTCAGCTGTGAAATCTGCTGTCCTTCCTCTGCAGGGATGTGGAAATTCAACGTCCAGGAGAACTGTCATTTCAGTTTTACTGGGGGAATGAACTGGTAGAAGTTTGGAAATAAAAGACAGCGTTTAGAAGGCTACTCACAGCAGCAGGTTCTTCTCAAAGCTGAGTTTAATCCTGCAGTGGAGCAGGCACTGGTCAGAACTGTGGTTAGATTGAGCCATTTGCTGATATGTCGAGCAAGCCTGTCAGTAATATCTTGGTGATAGTTGGAGCTCAGAAGGGACAGGTGCTATCATGCTTTGCAGTGCAAAGTTTAAAGGGCATGAGTGATTGAAGTCACAAGTTTGGTAAATGATGCACAGCCCGTGTGGTTTCTTTATGGGATGACTCTTTCATAGCATGGTACTCCATTAACATGAGAAGCATTGTTTTAATTATCTCAGCTGCTGTTCCTCTGAAAGTGCTTGATGGGTAATTTTAATGGACGTGGTATGGAAATTGTTGCACCGGCAGGTACAGTATCTGTTCATCTTACTTGCTTACAAATGTTCCAAGCAATCGTGTATGACACCTTCCTGCAAATGAGGTAATTCCCGCCTGGCAGTGAGGCCTCTCAAGAAGAAAACTTTTATAATGTAACATTAAAGGCAGGCACTTTGTTTTAATCACTTGCCAAAACAGCTGAAAATAATTATTAATTAATAGGAAACATTGACTTTTAACTTTGCAAGCTCTCCAAAGAAGTGTCCATGACAACTTGCATCTGGATTTATGGTTTATTTGGATGCAGTGAAACTGGGCATCGCACTGCAAAGGTTGACTGCTTTAAATTCATATTAAGTGTACACATAGCGCTCTTAAAATTAATATGTTTATAAACCTAAATTGGTTCAGTTGAATGCCTTTTGTTCTCTCTCTGGCTTCATTTGAAGCAACAACAAAAAGCTGTGCTTGTTTGTGTGTTTAACCAAAATGTTAAATGCAATTAATCTACCAAAAGCACACAAATATTTTTTGAATAATAGAGGCGCCCTTTTCACAATGTCTTTGGTATTTAGCACTATGGTTTGGAGAGAAGAAGGCAACTTTTTCACATCTCATAAATAAAATTTAAAAAATCTTTTGCTTGGCTGGTTTAATTTGAAGCAACCCAGTGCAGCACCCTCAGATTTTCTTGACTGCTTTGATAAGGTTGAGCATAGTATGTGTGATTAGGGGGAGGTCGCATTCCCAGTATTTCAGATTCTGGATCGTACTTTCCCTCTGGAAAATATTGTGTCTGGCAAATGCAGCTCCCAGTAAATAAGAAGGGGGTGGGATGAATAGTGCAGTCTGAGACAGAGCTCCTGTTTGATCTGACTCAAAGGATGATTATGTGGGGACTCATCCTGCAGATCTACTCATTTTGCCTCTTTTGTCAAACAAAATAATGGAATTCCTTGGACTGTCAGAAACCAAGAATATCCAAAATATTTCAACAAGATCAGACCACAAGAGTTAGTTTGTTATCTTAATTGAGAATCTTGAGACATCCCAATTATTTTAACAATGGGAGAGTGGCTGCCTAGCCTGTCTGCTTCTAGCCAGTCTACTTCTCAGTTATTGAGAAATTCATGGGGAATACTGTGACAAGTTTAGTAACTGCAGATTTTTTCTCAGTTAAAATCTCTTTTCTAGCAAACATGAGAGCTTCGCTTTATGCATTTGTTGCTGAGACTCTTCCCTTAAAAGTGTGTGATGCCATCTTTTATTTAAAATTCTGCTAGTCCTGCTAAGCCTGCAACTCGCTCTTTGCCAGGTAGCTCAGTCTGAGCTCATCTGCTGTGCATGGGACTGAGTCTTAACTGCTGAGGATGGGCTGGTCACACCATGTAGCTTGGGGTGACTGACAATTTGGGTGTGTACAACGTGCCTGGATATAGAGAGACAGTGTCATGGTTTAACAGTCAAGTACCAGACTTCATCCATGTGATCTGAAGGAAGGTCATCTCTTTCCCTCTTTAGCATGCATGTTTCTCAGTAGTTTATAATGATTGGGAATCTGTTTAGTATGGAATACAGAGATGGGTCTCTGTAGTCCTATGTTTATGGTTAAGAAGAAAATTGTTAACGCTGTTTGAAGGTTAAGTTGTGCCTTCAGATAATAACGCTTTGCTTTTCCTGGAGTGTTTTGCACAGGTTGATTATAAAGATACTGAACTTGTCCTTGTTTTGTCAAATAGTTAGGGCTTAAATGACTACAGAAATGGTGCCTACAGCCAGTTTCTCTT
>NW_009937793.1:82612-88365 GCF_000696875.1 Nestor notabilis
CCAGCGCTGTGCTCCTGTTGGAAATTGGAGTTGGATAGTACAAACGTGGATGCAGCAGCTTTAAAATCAGATGTATAGGAATGAGGAGCAGTGCTGGTGTACTGATAGAGGGACATCTCTGCTCTCCTTGATAGTGGCCAATAATCTTAGAATCAGTGACCAGCTAAATATCTGGGTGTTTTATGGGCTGAACTGTGGCAACTGCACTACTGAAATTGATGTTTGTACCTGCTGAAATCCTACACATTTATCCTGAAATTTCTTTTTATGATAGACAATGGCTGTTTGCACAAAGAACTTCGTAAGCTCAAAGCAGTTGTCTTTCTGCAAGTAGTTAATTGGGTCATTGTCAGCTTTCCCTCAAAAGAAGGGGAAAAAATGACTAGTCTAATACTAATGCAGACCAAAAGGAAAGAGTAATTTCTGCAGTGGGTCAGCATTTTATGTACTTCTGCTCTTTACCACCTCTGCTTGGTACACTACTCAGTCTGGGGACCAGCAGTAAACACCTGCCTTACCACAGCAGAACAGTGAACTGCAGTGGTGGATCTCCAGAACATTGTGACCATTCTTGAAAGAAAGCAATAGGTTGCTTGTGGTGACTCACTGGTGTATTCGATTTCTACTAGCAGAACAATTTTCAGGTTTCTAGATTGCATGTGGTGGATGGAAATAATTGCTTTCCGTATGCTCTGGGGTATTGCTATCTGAGCAAGAAAAAGGCAGCACGGCTTCCCTCTCCTGCCACCCAGGGTTTAAGATATGCCTCACTGGAGTGCAAAGAGGATCTGGCTTGATTGTGCATTTCATTTTGGTGTTTTTCATTATGTCCACAGTGGCAGTTAAGGGATAAACGTAAATGCCAAATGTCAGCTTCCAGGGAAGGTGTGAACCTGCTCTGTGAATGGCACTTATTGAGAAATAATTCAGAGTACTCTTAATGCTTGATTTTCACATGGGCTGTGATGATTTGAGGTTTGTCCAGACCAGTGAGGTTCCTTTATGCCAGCATTGGTTTGTGCCTTGTGAGCAATGTCCTTTCCAAGGCTGTGCCTGAGTGCCTAACCCCCGGGCAGCAGAAACCTTCCCCAGCTCTTCAGTTTCCCAAACACATCCTGGGATTGCAGCATCCTCTGATGCTTCTGCATGTAAGAACTTATGTGGATTTGGTCTGTTCCTCTCCAACTCTTTGGATGTGCCAGCTCTGTGAAAATAATGGCATGTTAAAACTTAAAAATTAAAAAAAAAAAAACAAACAAAACCCAAGAAACAAACATGATAAAATTATTAGCTATACCAACAGTAGAAGACAGGTGCTGATTGCATACACTTTTCTGTGCTACCCTCTTTTTGACTGCTTTTTTCTCTTACTAGGATAGAACAAAATTTGTGTTACCCTCAGTGTTATCTTGTGCTTATGGGAAATGGGAACCAGTGGATATGTAGGTATAAAAATCCAGCATTAAACAAGCGATTTGTTCATTTTCTGCAGTTGTCCAGAAGGTAAAATGCACTGTGCTAATGCAGAGGAGATCTCACAGAGCTTTTTAAGTCAACAACCTGTTTCCTTTCATTTTGATCATCTTGTTTAAGATACAGAAGTGACTGCTGAGTCTTCTTCATCGCTTTTGTCTGTATTTGTGGAGCATTTGCAAAGGAAAGCTGGGGGAGGGTTTGCCATCCTTGTAAACAATATTGCAAACCCCAGTTCTAGAAAAGGAAAATGCCTCCCTGTCCACATAGGGAGATGCTGAATTTTGCAGTTATGTCTTACAACATAAATGTCACAGCGCAAACATCAAGGAAAAGCCTTTTCCCATCAAAGGTCTCAAGTAATTTTACCAGTGAAGCAAAGCTGCTCCCCCTGTCCCAAGAGAACATTGTTTCGAGGCAGAGACTTGCAACAAAGAATGAGAGGGTTTGGTCTAACTTGTCTTTTTCCTTCCATAAGATCAGCAGAATACTGTTAGCATGGTATGTTGTTGAAATCTTCAGTTGTTATGAATCAGAGCTAAAAGAAGCGCCAATATTTGTTCTTTTTTAAAAAAGACAGAAAGGTTTATTTGAAGAAAACCAACAGAAAAGAATGCAGGAAGCCACTGATATGGAAAATTTTCGCACCGTGCCAAAACAACCTTTTTATCAATTGTTTTCTTTAAGGTGTCACTTTGCAAGGTTCTTGCCTGTTGTTGCTGATGTTTTGCTGCTGAAGCTGGAGGAAATGAGGCTGATGAAATTTTTCTGTCTGAAACCTGTAGAAGTTGACTGCAAACAGAGAAATGTCCATAAAATGTGAACGTGGCAGAGATGTTCCATGGGAATGTTTTGGCTGTCAGGGATATGAACTACATTGTGAGCATTTCCCCTCTCAAATTTGCATAGATGGAGATACACTGATTCAAAACAGAAGGATTTTGACGAACAGATATTAGTTTTAGCCATAGCTGAGTAAAGAGGAAAAAAGGTAGGTCACATTCAAAACAACGGAAACTCAACAGCTTAATTATACACTACGAATGGTCCTACTTCTTTAGTCAGCAAAGATGGAAAAGTCTTTTGTTAAATGTTATTAGTACACATGAAACTGCTGTCTTCAAGCCAATGCCAGCTGCTTCTGAAATCACAACAGCCAATACTGCGAGCTGTGCTGCAATTTCTTTTCCTGAAATCATGTGGTTTAGCCTACAAGTGAAACTTAATTGGGTCAGGTGAAAAGGTTTGGATTTGATAAATGACTTGGTATATATTTTGTGAACTTTTGTTGCTGTTCTGCCTGTTCAGTCAGGAAATACTAAAAACTTTGGACAAGATGAGTTAGTGAAAGTAATGCAACAGCTTAGATAATGTAACTTTCATGATGGCTAAAGGATGGCTCAACATCAATTATACATTATCAGTAATAAGAGTAAGCTAAAATTATAGCCTGACAGTGCTTAGGAGGGGACTTGGAGGATGTGTGTAATATATTTCCCTCCTTCAAAAACTTGTTGGACTAGCAACCTGACTACAGGAAAATCACTGTAATTTAGCTTTTGTTGGCAGTATTGGCAGTGGAATCTAGGGCATAAATACATTGCTTTGTATGTATCTTGGCCCAGATCTAACACAGGAGTAAGTGAATATGGGAGAGTTTGCACTGCTGTCACTTACTTTCTTGAGCAGGTACAGCTCAGGTTTGGTCATGCTGGAAAGCAGACATGCACTTAAAAACATTACCTTTATTTCATCCCAGATATCGTACTGGCTGGAGACATGAGCCCACATTTTATCCAGTCTAATGCAGGGACACTCTGGCCAGCGGCAGGGCTGCTCTCAAGCTGCCATGGAGGATGCACATGGAGACATTCATGGTTCAAGGTTTCAGGATAGTTCAAGGTTCCAGCTCCCATCTGGAACAAAAGCAGTAATTGTTGCTCTCCAGACTGTCCTCATGCCTCACATCTGGCACGAACATTCCTGTTTTCTTCAACCCAAACCCTGGGAAACATTTGACGCAGCTCATGACCTTTGCTTTTGTGGTGTGTCTGGGCCAGAATTTTTTTCTTATGGTAGGTAGAGACTATGAACAAGGAGTACTGTGGGTCTTGGTTTTAAATTGTCAAGAGTAGGGCAGCCAAGATTTATACTGGATGCATCTGGTTCCAGCTCCTTGAGCTGAGGAAGCACTCATACTGACAGGTTTTGCCAAATAAATTAGCATAAGCAGGCTCAGGCCAGCCCCAAGTGTGTCACTGCCCGCTTTGGTGGCCCTTTTGACCCACTTGTGAAAAAATGAGGGATCACTGTAACCTGAAGAGCCATCCATTTGAGTCTGTGCCAGTGAGCACCTATTAACAGGGCTTTGTTGAGGTCTTTGACATCCAAACATAGATAAGCTGCTCTTGCGGGTTAGGAGATTTGAAACTGCTGGGCTGAAATCCAGCACATTATAATCCAAGCTCTTTACCTTCCCTTTGGTTAATAGGTGCTTGAACTATTTGGCAGGGATCCAGTGAGGTCTGCTAGGCCTGCGATGGGGCAAGGAGTTACATGAAGAGACCCAGTTTCTAATTAATCCAGGGCCTTTGTAACTCTGTAAGTGGCTTGCCAGAGTCACACCAGTGCAGGGTCACTCGTGTCTTCTGAATGCAAGGTAGGGTAGATGAGGCTTCCAGTTGTTCTGAACACTGAACTTCATTACAAATCATAGCATTTTGAAATCCTTCACCGAAAATTGCTAGAAAAACATCTTGAGGGGCAGAACCAAAGCAGAGGTAACTGCTCTGATGTTTTGTGACTGATGTTTCTCTCTTGGTCTGCAGTTCAGCATTGCCCTCTGCTCTCTGCTGAGGCTGTTCTTTGCATGAAGTAGAATTTTGCATGGAGCTGTTCTTGATGTCACTTGTGTTTAGAGGAGATGAGAATGAAGGAAGACTCATAACCAAAATGTAGAGTAATGTTTTCTTCTTTCTGCATTTCTGATAGTAGGTACTGGATATGGGAAATTGCTTTGCTTCACCAGTCTGGAAATGTTAATATAGCTTTGACTGAGGTCGCAGGAGATGGTCCTTGCTTGCTGCAGATGTACTTTGGCTTTACTAAGCCATGTGATTGGTTTTGATATGCTCTTGTTTCATGGCAAGTATGTTTCAAAGGTAATTTGCACCCCATGCTGCTGAAGGACATCACGTGTGAAAACATGATGACCAGGTAACTCTGATACATTACAGAGCTTTTAGGTGTGGTAGTATCATGGCGAATACCTATTTTCAGCAAGTGGGACAGGGTTTGCTAGCAAAAGGCCTGATCAGCATGCTACTTGTATGGTCAACTGATGAAAGCCATGATTAGAAGTGCAGTGCTGGCAGTGCAGAGTCCTCTGTTGCTGGCTGCATCTGAAACAGTGATCGTCTGCATTAAATGGTGATTCAGTGCAGACCCTTGGTATACCTGCTTGTTGCTTTAACAACTCATCCTTACAGGGGATTTCAGGTCCCTCAAATTTTACTTGCTCAAAGAGAATTCATTTTTAAAAACCCAGCCTAATAACAAGCCCCACACAGGAAGCTTATTTCATTCATTAAGATAGGCTCTGTATTCAGTGTGTATATTAATACGGTCTAAGTTGAGTTGAGATACAAGATCTAAGAAACGGACCTCAGGTTGCCTGTGTCCTGTGTGGTATATGTTTAATGAATTTTCACTTAATCATCCATTAATATGCATTATTAAAATAAACATGGCAATTGAACAGCACAGCACTAAATACTGTTCTGAAAGAAAATCACATTGAGTAAACTAAACCAACTGCATTTCTTACTAATCTACACAAAGCATTTCATTTAAAAGGAGAATTTATAGTATTTGAAATATCCTACCACATACTGAAACTTTTAGTGTAACTGCCACTTTCTGACTATCACATATTGAAATACTTGTGGCACATAGTGAAATTTATGTTACATAGTGTAAAATATATAGTGAAACCGAACTGATGTATAATGAGACACACATGTGCCTGCAATGACTTATCAGTTCCATTATTTTCTAACTAACATTATTTTCACGATCAAGTTTTTCTGGGTCAGAGGAAGACAATGAATGGCGAAGACCAGGACTTGGTATTTCAATGGAAAGTATAGACTCGAATTTGCACAAAAACCCCATTGAGTTATCCTTTGTCCTTTTCTCAGACAAATTCTAAATGCAAAGTCTGCTAATGGCTACAACATGTCCCTCTTTCACTGCCAAAGCTTCATTACGAACATCAACAT
>NW_009937794.1:0-21784 GCF_000696875.1 Nestor notabilis
CTTAAGGTCCTTTCCAACCCAAACATTCTATATAGAATTTACTCCAGTGAATCACCAGTAAGCTGTAAGTTTCACTACTGTTCAAAACCAGTAATAGCATTTGTTCTTTTACTAGAACAGGTGAATCTCCAGTAGCTGGACTTCCTAATTAAAAACAGAAAAGTCCTATGCAGCCAAAAGGTAAGCTAATTGTCTACTTTGAGACAGGACACTGCATTTGCTAGACAGCATAGTAAACCCCTGATCTCAAGGTATCTTTTTTGTTGGGTTTTTTTGGGTTTTGTTTTTGTTGGGTTTGGTTTTTTTTTTTGTTAATAACATAATTAGAAGATCTGTTGCAATTTCAAGTCTTCAGGCTAAGGTAGTCGATTGCTTAGGTCTTACACATCAGAAAAGATAGAGCGTATCTCCCCTTGAACAGATTACATATCAAGATAAATTGCATTTTTACAACTTTCTTGCTACATTAAGATGGCTTCCTGCATTGCAGTTTTTACATACAATGTTTCAAAATAGTTTGAAATCTATTTTTTTAACAATCTGCTTGTTCATATTGCTGTCTTCAAGCTATCTGATGTTTTATTGCCCACCGAAACCAGAACATAACTTGCTAAAATAATAATACGCCAGCTTCCATGATTTTATACTGTATTTTGTAAGGAGTAAAATATTTCCTATTCAAAGTTAGTAAGACAAGAATCTCAGCTGCAGAGAATGAAATTTGTTGAAAAGAAGGATGCTGAAAGGATTTTTGGAAAAAGTAAGCAAGTGTAAAAATCAGGACACTATTCCAAAGGCTGGGAAGAGTATAAATAAAAGGAGGAAGCCACAGAAGGTGACACAGACACTGCTAAAAACCCATAGTGTATCATAAATCAAGATAGAAGAAGACAATAGGAAGAGGAAAAAAGTGACCCTGGAGAGACAGAAGAGCACAGTAAGAATATACATGCATGTGAACTTGAGGGCTAGTGATTTACTCTATACTAAAACAATCATAGCAATTGCCAGATCTACAATCTTGCAATCAAAAGGTATAGATTCAAGCAAACACAAATATATCTGCATTAACCTTAATCTAACTAGCAACTGCAGCAACAGACACGAAAAGCTGGAGCACAAACTCCAGTGTTACCTATGCAGGCCCAAATACATATACACACACCCTACTGAGCAAATACTACTGCATCTTTACTTGTTAATTTTAGTATGAAACAACATAGGTATTTCACTACAGCTAGATCTTTGATTATAGCACTGATGTTCCCTGTCTTACTTTTAAGAGATGTCTTGGACTTAGTGCAATGAATTTGTATACTCATACAAATGTCACCACTTACGTGCATTCTGTCTGGAAAACATCTATTCCAAATAAATAGCTAGAGTCCCCTGTGGCTTTGTAAAGTCCATGCTGAAGCTTCTTCATTACAGCATCTACTGTTCAAGCTTACTACATTAAATCTTTCTCAGCTATGCTATGTAACTGTGCTGCACTAACCCTTTTCAAATGTGCATAGACCCAGCCCAAGTGAAGATGTAACGGGCACCAAAGAAAATGAAAGAATTTTAGCAGTGGCATAGAAGAAAACAAACAAGAGGCTAGAGATTTCCCCCATAAAATAACTTTTCTTTCAATAACAAAGTTTCTTATTTTCATCCAATTCATGCACATATTTAGCAAAAATGCCTTTTTTATAGTTTTTCAGCTAATCTCAAGTATCATACTATTACCATGCCACAATTAGGAAATCTATGAACTGTCCTTATTTACAGTTCGCATTATGTTGTGTTAGGAGATATACAGAAAATACACAGCACAATTGGGGGTCCTAACAAACTTACGGCCTCAAAGGTCAGTAAGACAGAGGTGAAAGAAAAAAGTCACAATCACAGGTTTCTGTAGATTGAAAATTGTTGGAGGTGGGGGAGAGGGGCAGACTTAGATTGGAATTTACAGCCTACTGACTCCAAGGCTGTTCATACAGAGCAGCACTGCAGAGTAGCTACCACATGGTACATTCAGACCTTGTCTTAAAATCAATTACAGATATCTTACTAAGCTGTTCAAGGTTAGGACACAACTGACAAATTCTGAAATATCATTTGTATTTATTATTCAAATATAAATATACATTTTATATTTGAATAATTTTCCATACTTAAACCTGCAGTAAACTAATTCAAATATTTTAATGTATGCCTGGATGAAATGAACCAGATGCAATACTCTGCATGCTAGGTATGCTCTAGGTATTTTTTAGCTTGATATCCACTGTGCCTTCAAGGTCTGTGGACTGCTACAAGAAGTTAAGAAAAGCAAAGCTACTGCTAATAGGCTTAGATTTGTTATATCGGAGTCTGCACAGCTGTTGGAAAATTCTTAAAAGTGTGCAAATCCAAAGTGATGACCATCGCCTCAGGGATGCAGGAGAGTTAAACGGCAGCAGTGGAGGAAATCGAAGGGATGAAAACCGGCAAAAGAATTCAAACCTCACCAGCCCAGTTAACAATCACTCAAGCTAATGCTGGTTACAAACACCACACAGGAGTATGATGTGAACAGCATTACAGCCAACTAGGTCTGATCCCTGAATCCAGATAATCTGTTTGCATCTCAGACGCAGCCTTTGGTGAAAGATCTGGTACTAAGCTTGGAATCTGCGTACCCCTTACGCTACCAACCTCTATACTAATAACGAATGAATTCTACAGAGACTCTCCTCTAAATGAATCACATAAAGATCTGAAGCTTTCATAATGACAAAGACCTGATCAAAATGCTTTTCTACCTGCGCTATTTGACACGGAAAAGAGGAAGGATGATTGATACACACAAAGCAGTAGAGCTGTTTCTGTTGCTTCATGCTTCTAGGGCTTGTAACTGGGCTGTAAGTTACAGAGAAGCGAAGTAGTAAGGTAACTCCACAGCTTCTACAAGAAGTTTATAGAAAGGATTTTTTTCATACACACTATTTGTTTCTGGTGGTTGTAAGAGGGTTTTCACATGAGGGGAGAAAAACTCTTTGAAAACTACATAGATGAAAGTAGTTTTGTTCCCTCCCCACCCCCCAGTCAATAGATAAGAAGCTATATTTCACACTAATAAAACCCCCTGTTTAATTAACTTCTTAACATCAGAAATACAGCAGCTGTCAGACAGATTTACGCAGTCTGCCCAACAGCTTATCCATTCTTAACAAAGGGAGTGAACAAAACGTGGTTTATGTACAGTCCTCCCATGAGACTAAAGATACAGGTAACAATACCAAGCAAGTTTTTACATTACCATTAGTTACATATTAAATTGTACCAACACTGAACCCAAAATTTATCTAGAATATTTAAAGCACGAAAGTAACACACTAGCAAGATTTACAAGACAATAAAAGAATTACAAATAACTCTATATATGCTATAGATGATTAAAAAGATACTTCAAATTTATGAAATTCAAATCCTACACTTCCTGTATTACACAGCTCTGCCTGCAAAACCCCAAACACCACCAGTACTATACAGATGTCTCACACCCCCTAAATAAATATCTGCAGTTCTCCAGTTCTATAAAGTAACAAATTGAACTAATGTCATGTGTAAATTCTTCTCCTACAATTAAGAACAAATTTGTAATTTCAATCTACATATTTATCTCTTAAAATTACACGTTTTTTCTAAACTGATTGCCTTGCTATGGTGAGAATATCTTAAGGTTGTACATAAGAATTTCACAAGCAGATGCTGCTGAAATGGAAGGTGATGTTACATCTGTATCATGTACATTATCCAGTGGCACAACTATTTGAAATTTCATACCCGAGTATCACTTAAAATAGTTACTTACAGCTACACAGTTGCTGCAGCGTGGCAAGACTGCTGTTATGAAGCATCAGTATGCAGGATTTCCTTTCCCTGTAATTCTAATACTTTTGCCATTCAGTGGCAAAAATACACTGCCTTGACTCCTAAGCATTTTTACCCTCCCTCCTTTCTCTGAATCTTTAAAGGTTATATAAACCATAAATACTTAGTGTTTTTATTATGGACTATTTTGCCCTTACACTAAATGAATTCTTCTTCTAGGGAATGCAAAACATTTAACTGCTGTAACTATATTAATCCGTCATTAACAGGCTGTATTAAACAGTGTACCCTTTTAAATAGCCATACTTTTTGAAAAGTGTATCACTGCAAAGTTATTTTAAAAGTGAGAAAGCAATCAATGAAATTTACTTGAAATGGTAAGCTAACTATCATGCACTACATGCATTATAAAACAGGAAAAATACTTCTAGAGACGAATGGCTGACATGCAATAAAAGGATATAAAGGAATTAAACTGATACTTAACAAGAAAGATTATTCACTTGCCTAATTTACAACAATTGGTAAACACCATTCATTTAAGAACAAATTTCACAGTTTCATCTTTAGTACTGATATGTAAGAACACCACCAAAACCCCTTTATAGACACAATAAAACCATTTGTTTCTTTTTGAGCTAGGTACACAGGTTAAGACACCTCGACAGATAACTACAATCACTTCAAAGCACAAATTAGTTGGCTTTCAATAGATTAAGTATTACTTTTCCTTCATATTGCGTATACACAAAGAAAACAAAATCTTTGTTTCATAGTCTAAATATTTTCTTACAGTTTCATCTCCCTCATCTATAGAAACACATTGGAAGCACCAGATAAGAGACGCAAGAAGCTTATATTTTCACAGTTTTCTCTTGACTGGCATGGGACTAATTCTCAGGATAACTAAATAATTACTGTCACTTCAAAATAATTTAGAAAGCAACCTGTAACATTACCATGTAATGAACAATACCTTGTTCATAGCAGCAGGTACTTGGTATACTATTTAAAACACAAGTGAGTGCATCCACATTTGTGCTTTATTTATCCACATTAACTAAAGTTGCCTTTTAAAAAGGTCCTAGTAAACACTCAGAAGCCTGATTATAAATCATTTTCTGTTTCTGATACTCAGCAGCTGCTAGGTTTCTAAAGCATTTTAATCTAGAAAAAGGCGAGCCTACATATGCATGCAATCTGTAAACATGAAATGAAATCAATATCTCATAATAGGAAAGTAATAATTAACCTGCACGAACTGCTGTCCGATTCATTTTCTTCTTCACTTGCTCTATCATCTGTCTCTTGTCTGTCAAGCCAACGTGCACCTCCACAGTCATCTGCTGAGAATTCAAATGTAGAGATTTCTGAGCTGGACGCCATTGGCCAAGGAGGTGAATTCTGGAAATCCTGTTGGCTGGACCTTCTGTAACCAACTGATGTTAAAGGAAGGTTACCTGAATCTAAAAACTTTGTGCCACCAGTTGTTACATTTTGTCCTCTATTCCAGAAGTCTCCCTGGTGGTTTTCAATTGTGGAGTTAGGGGCTGATGCCTGATGACCAAACCACCTCCATCTGATTTTTAAAATCTGCTTCACATCAAACTCTTTACGAGAACCAGACATCCTTAGTGAAAGCCAGTGATCGTCTAGGCAACAGGGTAAGAAGCAGTACACATAAAAGATTTGTGCACCCAACCAAGACAAGGGAAACACATGCTCTGCCTGTCTGTGGCAAGCAGATTTCTACAGGAGGGGAGAAAGCATTGCATTCAGATGAAAAAGGCTTCTTTAACGGCATATAATTTGAATATCAACAAAAGGCAATTGTGAAAAATCCCGAGATAAAAAGAGGAGGTGAAACAATCACCTCAATCAGGAAAAATGCTAATTGGTTTACCCTAAAAGCTCCAAGGCTGTTTCTGTTGCTCTCCTCTGACCATTAGCTTTCAAACCCACCAAACAGTATTCATTAAAGCCCTTTCAAGAGCTGAATACCACCCCCTTTTCTGAAACCACAAATGACAGAGAAGTAATTCCTGTACTGCATCTTAGAATCACTGCTTATTCTGTTAACTCTTGCTACTCAGAGGAGAAAAATCCCACAAAAAACAAATTAAATTCTTCCTGCACTGCAGCAGAATAAATTTACAGGAAAGACTTAAAGCCAGTCTAAAGATAACTGATTATGCTGGGGAGAAACCGAACTGTAAATAATTTTTTTCCCTTTACAGGACACGCACTAACTTAAAAAGGACAAAAACAGCCTGGAAGGCTCAAGGGACTAGTACTGGGGGTTATAAAGCCTTTCATCTCGATGCGCGTTGATTCAAATCTAGGTCTGCAGTAACTGAAAATTTTATCTTAAATGAGCTAATGGTTTCCATTCACTTATATATCACTAAAAGTGAAAGCAAGAAAAAGCTAACTGGTCATTTTCCAAGACATCAGAAACACCCCCTGCAAAACCGACAACAAAAGAAGCTTCTCAAACGGCTTCTTTCTAATCATATACGATCAGCTGTTCCAGATGAGTATAAAAGTCCTGTGATGGAACAGTGAAAGAGAGATATGCACTTTTGAGACAGAACTCCCTCTAGATAGATAATGTAATGTATTAAAATATCCAACAAAAGTTTTTACTTGAATGAAGAAGACAAGCCCAAAAGGACAAAAAAGACAATGACCTATTTACATTTTCTATGAAAACCAGCTTATTTTCCTCTACGGCATATGGAGCTAGTTAGGTATAAAATGGCGAGACTCATTTCAATCACATGCAAGTAGTAATATGAATTTTAGAACAACAAAGAGGCACTGGATTTTATCAGTCTTTCATAAACAGATCCATGTTTCAGTCTTCACAGTTCAGTTAGTCTGTTCAACTCTCCAGGATACACAGGCAACAAACTTACAACGAAGTGCTTCTTTCTACCTACAGTTTTCATCAAAAGTGAAAGTCACTATCCCTCAGATGAACATTATGGGCTTATCCTTGTAATTAGGATACCTGCAATATTTCTTGAAAGAGGTTATATGCAAAGTCCATATGAAAACTTAAGCAGTGCACAATTTTACCACCAAAACCCACAAATACTGTTTTTCACACTCAATGCCAGGAGTAAATCATGCTATCAACTTGGGAATCACGATGCTGAAAAGGCTAGTTTTAACCTGTAAAGCTCACTCATCATTGCTGAGAACACATTTATTAAAGTGCTTCTCACAAATGCTAGCAAAGCTCATTTCTACAGAAACAGCATTCCAGCTGTTCTCTACAGAGATGCTGTGTTTCAGAATGCATACCTTGCCAACATCCTGGCCTGCCAGAAGCTATATACCAAGGGCTTTGCAGCAAAATGGTACGACATGCAGGCCCTACTCATCTTGTACACATACAGCTAATTGTTAAAAGCTTAACTGGAGCGTTCAAACACCATCATTTGTGTAACTGCAAGATGGGTGAAATGACAATATAGCTTAAAAAGTAATAACAAAACAGCATCTTTTCTTCTCCTTACATTCTGTGTTGGTGTCAGGTGGTCACCAAGGGTGGAGAAGCAGGACAAGTGATTGTTGTATTTGTTAACATTCATCACAGCAGCAATATATTAATTACCCATTTAACTATAAAAGTGAACTTTAAATACTTTTATTTCTGCTGGTATGGTAAATCCATTATACAGAAGGACTGACCTGGATTTTCTTTCTTGTATAACAGACTCATTTAAAATTCAAACTGTCCCAGAACAAGTCTAGTAAGACAGTGGCAGATTTGCCAATTCTAGTGCTTTTTCAGCACTTTCTCATTACTTACTGGGAAATGCAGCCTAATTACTGCTCTTCTTTAGCTGTAAAGCTATGAGGTCCAAGAGAGGTTAGAAAACAAAATGTGCTGTAGTTTTAAGAGTCTATAACATAAAACCATTTTCTATTTTCTTTAATTTTTCTAGACTACACAAACTCTTTCTCCTTCATACACTCTCTCAAATTAGAGTTCTAAGACAGACTGCATAAATATCTAAAATATTTCTTTTTCATACAAATTAAATACAAGCTTGTATTACAAATGACAAGATGAGACAAGAGCCACAATTCTTCAGTTTAAATTGACAACATTGCTTGGAAATACTTGAGGGCCTCTATTTGTTCTGGACAATCTTTATTTGATGTGAGAGGTGGTGGTTACCCACTGTTTCCTCCTGGTGGACTGCAGAGAATGGCACCTCCCTTTCTGGCTTTAGCTGTTTTAATAATAAAGGTGGTCTTTCTAAGTGAGGAGCAACTAATGCATTGATAGCTCTTCATAATGGGTACATGGTGTTACTTCGCCCAAGTAACATAGTGCTAGGACAAGAGGAAATGGCCTCAAGCTGTGCCAGAGGAGGTTTAGACTGGATATTAGGAAAAATTTCTTCACCGAGAGAGTGGTCAGGCATTGGAACAGGCTGACCAGGGAAATGGTGGAATCACTGTCCCTGGAGGTATTAAAAAGACATGTAGATGTGGCCCTTAGTGACATGGTTTAGTGGTGGACTTGGCAGTCCTGGGGTAACGGTTGGACTTGATGATCTTAAAGGTCTTTTCTAACCAAGTTGATTCTATGATTACAATGAATAATGTGATAGCTTTTATCAGGTCCCCTGCTGGGAGTTAAGAGACTTTTGAGATCCCAAATGATGAACTGTGAGGACTTCCACTTACTAGGACCACTCAAACCTCATGTTTGACATCTTGTCTGATAAATGGTACTCACAAATCCAAATACCTATCCATGTCTATGGCCTCCCATCATATATATCTTTCTAATGCACCAACATATTTCTGAGAAATCTGTGAAAAAGATAAGCTGAGCGGTACCATCTTAGTCAAATGCAGTATACACAGACTTTGCAAGCATTCCGAAATATTTTTTTCATTTACTATGGCAAAAGTTTTCATTTAATGAAAAAATAAGAGTGCTTATATCATTTTTTCTGACTTTTGTCACTGGTGCTGCCAATGAACAATTTCTATTTTGTGGTAAATCGTAATGTTTTGAACACAGGTACACGGTCCTCTGTGGAAATATAATTCTGTTCACAATAACAGCGTTGTGTAAGCTTACTCTGAAAATAATTTTGAGCACTCTGATTTTGACTGATCGGATTGATATTCCCTAAGAGTGGAGCACCTGAACGTGTAAGTACAAATCTTCTGTCCTACGAGCAGCTCCACAAAGTAATAAATTCCTGCAGTTAGCAGTGGGACACACTTTCCCAAATTCTGCCTTATGAACAAAAAGAAAACCTTTAAATGCACACCTTAAGTTAAATCTGCAATTGTGCAAATAGGTAACACCAAGAACGTAACATGACAGCTTTGTAAATTGCTCTCTTCAAGGTCTTCAGAACAGTCTCTCCACAGAGACATAAATTTTTTTTTATTTTATTTTTATTTTTTTTTACTGGCCAAAAGCTTCACTCCACTGACATTCTTTGATATTATGTATAATATTTATTCATGTAAGTGTTAAAGGAAGATCACAATGAAGCATAACTAGTAAAATTTTGGCAACATATTTACTCCTAAGATACTCCTACTGTTTATTTAAATGGAAGATACACTCTAAATATTATTAGATACATCACTGGGAAATACGGAAAAAAACTTAAATAATCAGATCTAAAGGCTTTTATTCCTGATGACTTTTCCTTTTTTCACTAGGAAGTTAGGTAAATTTTCAAACAAACAAATATTTATGGATTACTTTTCTGAGGCACTTAAAAGATTTCAAACCGAACATCACTTTTCATGGTAACATTTTTATTGTCACTGCTATGTTTTGGTTTCAAAAAACAATCACCACTCAACTTCAACAAACTCAGATACAATATTTTCAAGATATTAGTTCTGTCAAATGGATTTTCAATTGTCCATTTTAAATTGAAGATCTAGGGGCATAAAGGATCAGTTAGTCCTTAAAAGATATTAATGATCCTTTAAGTGCAAATTAGCAATGAAAATGTTGACATAATTAGATGAAGTCTGTGTCTGGACAGCAAGAGTTGTTTCTCTCTTGAAAATATACTGCTTAGCAAAAAGGTAAAATACAAAAAGATATATTTCAGACATAATAAAACTCATTAAGATGTGATAAAGCAATATATTATTGTTGATGTTCAGTGGTCCTAGCTATGTATTCTAAAGCATAAGAAAGGTTCATTGACCACAAGATATTCATCAATTAATCAAATGCATTCAATATTTAACATTTTTAAAAAAATGGATTTTTAAACTTTAAAATATTAATTTGAGGTATTAAAGTAACTGTTCAAAGAAAACTGCTATAGCCCAAACCCAAACTGCAATTCTGCTTATAACTATGCCTATGTTAAAAGAAATGTTAAATATTTACTTTTTTTTCTTCCCTATTCCTTTGTTCCAGCCTCAAGATTACAGAAATAACCTCAACGAAGACTTCAGGAAGACATGTATGTTCATGCTCTATGATTCTATAAACCAATAATCATTTCCTATTCCAAAGTTTTTTTTAAGTGCAAACATTTCTGGTTCATAGTTACATGAATAGTCCCTTACAGCAGCAACAGCATAGTTCATCCAGGCAAAAAAGAGGAAAACACCCTACGGTTACTAACTGTATGTACTTAAATTCATTGTTCTGACCAGCAGAAATGAGCTGCAGCAAAATTACTGGCACTACATCACAACTTTCTGCCACTTAGCATTGCACATTTCCCTCGAGAGGTGCAAGCCATATGTTTAGAAACACAGATTTCAGAGCACTCAGCTTAATGGTAGCATGAAAAGAGCTGTATGAAGCAACAGCATGATCTGTTTATTTCATTCAGATAAGAAGGGGGAAGGGGAGAATTATTTTAATATATAATAGAAGACTACACTGTCAGATCCTAGGCTCAAGCATCATACTGGTTCACACAGAACAAAAGTTGTGATCCAAGATACTTAGACTTCTTTAACATTAAAATATTAACACTGAATTTCTATCTGTCCAAATAATACCCAAGCATTATCAGGAATTGCACCATCTACAAGTAAAACCGCAATGCAGAGCTATGCCTGAGTGAACCGTACAGCAAGTCCCCTGAAGCTTACTCACCCAGAAAAAGTTTGCACCCTGAGTCCATCAGGTCAGCTGTGATTTTTCCATTAAGTATCATTTATATTACAAAATGGACAACACTCTGAAAAGCTAGTCCCCCAGATCACAAACCACTTTTTTGTACCAAAATGCTGAAGTAGCCACACAAAGATTAAGACAAGCAAAAGGTTCCCAGTTCATACACTCGAGAAATACTGGTGCTGCCAATTCTAATGAAAACAAGGTAGTCATACAATCTAGAAATACAGTAATACTCCAGCACAAGTCATCTGCTCTAGAAATGCCACTGTTAAGGAAGAGTGGTAACAAAACCACTGTTCTGCAGATATTTAAAGTAGTCCTGCCAAAAGAACAGCCATTTTTAGAACCAGTTTAGGAAGGTGTTGACTAATAAAACTACAAAAGGCCATGTACCAGAGATAGAAGGATTGCAGCAAATCCAAATAAAACAATATGGAAATAGTTTCCTTTTATCAAGATAATGTAAACACACCTTTGTAGGTAGATTTGCAGGCAAACTGAAGTTTACATTTTTCCAAGACAGTAGCAGCTTTATTTCACCATGAGACATTCAGCTCTTCTCAAAAACCCACAGAAAAATGGGTAAAGGAAAACACTACCAACATTGTTAACAGCAGAGTGGATGCTTGTTTGATAAAAAATTACAGGTACTCAGTTCTGCATGAGGCCCCTTACAGAAAACTACCAGATTACAACACAGGAGAAGAACAGTAAAGTAGATTTGCAAGTGATTAGGTAATACAAGACAGTGTTCCATAGTTTGCCAGACTATGCAAACTCCTGAGAGACATACATAGAGTTCCGTGGGCGAAAAGTTTACACTGTATTTAAATGTCAAGCTATGTAATGCCACAGCTACTGAAGCAAAGTATTTCAAGATAGAGGCTTGAGCATTCTAAATGAATGGTTTAACACCAAAAGACATCTCAAGAGACTCATTATTTCTCTCTCAGTGAGGACCTCTGCTTAATTAGCAGCTTCAGTTAGCACCCCCCACCTCCCAACTGGGATTTTCAGCTGTATAAGAGGTAACATATAAGGATATAATTTTATTACATATTTATAAAACAAATGGTGTGACCTCATCTGGAGTTCCTTGTATGCAATTGATCATTGCAACTCAGAAATAGTGTTGCAGAATACAGGGTTCACAGGAAGGCAACACAAATGATCAAAGTATAAAACGAACAATCATCACACTTAAAGGCAGAATGCTTTTAAGAGTCATATCAATGTTTATAAGTATCAAATTAATGTTTATAAGTATCAAATTAATGTTTATAAGAAACATTAATGTCTCATCACTGTGAGAAATTGAACTTTTATTTAGTTTTAAAAATTAATGTAGCATCTACAGACAACACGCGCTTAGAACATTTTAGGAACCCAACTGTGCATAACATCCCAGATGTCAAACAGAACTTCTAAAAATCCTCGCAGTATTATTTCTACCACTGTACTCCACCTGGAGCTGAATCTCACAAGGGACACCAAAGGCAATACAAATGACTTGTACAGGTACACAAACGGAAGACTAGGGAAATGTGGGCCTGTTGCTGAATGAGGCAGGGCCCTGGTGGCACAGGACATGCAAAAGGCTAAGATACCAAACGCCCTCTGACTTTGTCTTTCTAGCAAGATCAGCCTGCAGAACTTCATGAAGTTCAACAAAGGGAAGCGTAAAATCCTGCGCCTGGGGAGGAACAACCCCATGTGCCAGTACGTGCTGTTGATCACCCAGCTGGAAAGCAGCTTTGCAAGGGACCTTGGTGGTCACCAAACTGAACACAAAAGCCACCGATCTGCCCCTGCAGCAAGGAAAGATAATGGTATCCCGGGCTGCATTATGAGAAGCTTTCCCAGCAAGTTCAGGAAGGTGACCTTCCCCTCTATGCAGCCCTCTGTGAGGCCACACCTGGAGTGCTGTGTCCAGTTCTAGGCTCCACAATACAAGAGAGACATGGACATCCTGAAGAAAGTCCAGCAAAGGGCCACAAAGATGACCAAGGGCCTGAAGCACTTATCATATGAAGAGAGGCTGAGAGAGCCTAGAGAAAGCTCAGGGGAGATCTCATCAATGTATACAAACATTCAAATGGAAGGTGCAAAGAAAACAGAGCCAGGCTCTTTCCAGGAGTGTCCAGTGACAGGACAAGAGGCAACAGGCAGCAACTAAAACACAAGAGGTTCCACCTAAACATAAGGAAACACTTTTTCACTGTGAGGATGACCAAATACAGGTTGTCTACAAAGGTAGTGGAGTCTACCCCCTTGGAGATACTAAAAAGCTGTACAGATATAGGGCAACCTACTTTTGGTGACCCTGCTTGAGCAGGGGGGTTTGGACCAGATGGCTTCCAGAGGTCCATTTCAACCTCAACCGTTCTGTGATGTTGTGAAATGTTGATCTGTAAGGTTGCAAAAGAGAAATGAAGTATCTAGTTGGCCACCATCTACTTAATCCCACAGACTTAAATTTAACTGACATTAAGCTTAAATTTACTTAATCTGATGTTACAGGAATGGCTGTAATGACAAGTAAATTCTTTTAATTAACAGCAATCTACATTTATCATACAAGTAATATGAAAGCAAACTAAGGTATCAAATGAGCATCCTAATCCTATTTGTGCACAGAGAGCTCAAGCACAGAAAGATATAAAAGAAAATATTTTGATCTGCTGGTTTGTGATCCTTACAAGTACAGAGGATGACTGCCAAGCATGGTAACTAGATATATAGGAGGTGAAGAATTCAATGCATGAGTTCCATGCTACTGAATGGAAATGTTGCTCCATAACAGGTTATTCTCATCCCCCAGCTAAATGAAAATTACTTTTGTTTATATGTATAAAAGATGAAAGAGAAAGTGCCTTACTTTTGAAAGAAATACTTTATAGGCATTTTGTCAGAACACTGTCAAAGTGTGTATGTCCACATGTTCTTCCAGCTCCAGTATGGTATTAAGACTTTCTATATGCCAGCTCTAAATATATGTTATTTACCTTAATATGTATGGTACAGAAGAGCATTTTTCCAGTTCAGCTTGCAGGTGATGATTGCTCCTTATACAGCTCATTGAATACAGATGAAGCAGTGACTACGCAAGAAGTGCCACACAAAGAAGTTATTTCAATTACTTATTAAATATATGTATTATAGTAAAGATTTTTACAAGCACATTTAAGGGTTCATATTCCAATTAAGGAACTGAGAGATGAATCCTCACCAATCACTACTAAAAATCCTGCTTATAATTAGACACACTAGAAGCCGACAGATATACACTACTAGAAATTATTATCTTTTAGAGTAGGAACCCAACTCCTTCATCTTATTTCTTCATAACAAGTGACATTTACAGCACTAACTCTAAATCTGAAATTAAGCACTGAAATGAGAGATCAGTACCAGAGAGCAGCATTCATAATCATATAGTCCCAGTGATGTTTAAATTGGATTATACATATATTTGTTTATAAATACACAATAAAATGCCTTGTATTACTTGCTTTAATTACAGACATTGTATCTTGATGATAGGTTTTTCATGTTACAATAAGATTCACAAAGTTGTAAAAGTGACATAATTAAATTAGAGATGTTAACTAAAGGTTTCCATTGATTTTACCAGTGACTTGACTCAAGAAATATTATTAGGAAAAAACCATGCAGAACAAATCACAGTATATTTAATTATCCCCTTCATTCTAAAACAAAACTAGTCCTCTGCTTTGGGACAATGTTGCTTAAAACAGTATGTATCCAAGGCATGTAAGGAAAAATATCCTTTAATTCTGTATTTGGATACTATCAAATCTCAGATTAAGCTATGTATCAAGTCACCTTGTATCCCTAAATATAATCAGAAAACTGGTTTCTTATGTTCTCCATTCCATCTCTGCAGTTTCATGTAGGTTCCCCACTGTTACTTATTTTAAAAGCTCTTCTAACAATAACTCCAGTTCTCCTGCATGCTTCATCTCACATAGTCTCTCCAGCTAGACTAACACATATCCTTCCTTACTAACTACCAGGACAGGCAGGACAAACAAATCCTTTGTCATATTCAGAGCCAGAAGCAAGGGTTCATCAGCTGGCAAGTCAAGTAATATTACTTATTTGGCCTTCACTATCTACCTGTATTTTCAAAACCTTTCAGGAATTTCAACACAATAAAAGCTCAGTTCTGTCAGAGCTTGACTGAAATTGGCAAGTGGACAGAAATGTTACTAGGGAGGAACTGATAAACCAACAGACATAAAGCCACCTTGTCTGGAGAACTTACAGACTCACAAGTTGATGATCTTTTGCTTCTAAGTATGCACAATTGCCTTAGCTCGAGTGGCTATGTATCACCTAAGCTCAGGATGTAGAAATAAAGTAGAACAGAAATCATCACAATATCTGATTGTTCTAACGTGACTATGAGCTCCTACCCTTCCATAACTGCGTACAACTGAAATGACCTTGAGAAAGAAGGCAACAATGGTAGAGATCTAGACTACCTATTAAAACTTTAAATCATTAAAGAACTTGCAGTTAACTGCTCAGCTATCCTAAGAGACATACTGATCCCCATCTTAGCTGCCTCACCCCTGGTTTTACAGGGATCCTAAAAATGTTTCCTGTTCTGCACAGATAGTGAAGTAGACAACAGCAATATAAATAAACTGCCAGAAGGAACACAGGATAGTAATGCAAACTCTTGGCACTCCAAGAGGTATGAGGCCCACTGGACCATGCTCAAAAAAAGAGAAAACTCAAGCTTAGATGGCGAAACTGTCAGAAGGTATAACTGAGAAAAAACTTTCATTATTCGTTAACCAAATGTTGGGTTTGGGTTTTTCCCTGGGTTTTTTTTTTTTTGGGTGGTTGGTTTTTTGTTCGTTTGTTTTGGTGGGGCCTTTTTATTTTTTTGTTTCATTTTTTGTTTTTTAATTTCTCTCCTATCTCTCCTCTCTGTTCAGCCTGGAGAAGAGAAGCTGCGTGGAGACCTCAGAGCAGCTTTCCAGTATCTGAAGGGGGCCTACAAGGATGTCGGGGAGGGTCTCTTCATTAGGGACTGTAGTAGTAGGACAAGGGGTAATGGGTTTAAACTTAAACAGGGGAAGTTTAGATTAGATATAAAGAAGAAGTTCTTTACAGTGAGGGTGGTGAGGCACTGGAATGGGTTGCCCAAGGAAGTTGTGAATGCTCCATCCCTGGTGGTGTTCAAGGCCAGGCTGGACAGAGCCTTGGGCAACATGATTTAGTGCGATGCGTCCCTGCCCATAGCAGGGGGGTTGGAACTAGATGATCTTAAGGTCCTTTCCAACCCAAACCATTCTATGATTCTACTACTCCATATGGATCTCACCAGATTTAGCCTATCCACAATCATTTCTTCATCTATCCTTCCCATTAATTCAAAGATCTAAGAAATCCTAATTCAGCTTTCAGTATTTATAAAAAGTATTTATCATTCATTAAGCTTCAATAATGTTTGAATATTTACTGAAACTATCCCTTAATCTATTTTAAGTACAATTGTTTTTTGGTCAAAACATCAAATTCCTATGCAACAGTGCAATTGAAATTTTTATTTGTTAAAGAAAAAAAGAATCTATCAACAAGTGAGAGAAGGTACAAAAAAAGTGAAGTTCTATTTCTTATCACTTGATCTGCCTACATGTTTATAAACTTATAATTTTAGTCAATTACTTTTATTTCCTTGGGATATACTTCCAAGTTTAAAATGCTATGGTTCTTGGTGAAGATCTTGCCAAGCTTTATCAAGTTATAACATCATTAAGTACTCTAGTTTCTTAATGCTTTAATTATAGTTCGAATGAACAAGTTTGTGATTACATTTCCATTCAAAATATCATTTCTCTTACTGAAGTTAAAGAGAAAGATTTAAACTCAGATTTCATCTTTGGCAAGGACCAAGTGACCATTTAATATTCAAAAGTACTTTTGTTCAAAGCATTAGAATGTTTTAGATTATCTACAAGACAAACACATAAGGATATAATGAAAAATCAATGCAGAATGCTTTACTTATCTAGAAGGCAACTGTCAGGCTTATAGCTTTGCTTGCAAACGCTCCAGTCACCAAAACCACTGTCAAAACCTTCTTCTTTCTGTGGGCTTCTCCTATGTCTCCTCACCACATACACACTATGTGTAAACGTTAAATTAATTTGGTAATACAGCCATATTACTATTTGTATTCTTTACAGTTCAGGTTAGTAAACTTCTCTGGACTTGATTCTTGTCTTACCGTAGACTATAAATATGCACCATACTACATAGCCAGGTGCTGTGAATATTTCATCTGTTCTGTGGGTATACTTTAACCTGATTTTGACAAGTTCTGTTGGCTGTGAAATTGAGGCTACAGTAAGCATAAGAATGGTGTGAATTGTGGGTTTTTTTATAACGAATGATACTATTTCCACCCAAATCAACTCAGATCTGTACTAGACAGATTATATCATCATGCCTATATAGCCTGTATAATTTTTGATACCTGTATCCTCTTACAGTTTCATAACATATTAGAGAAAGGAAGGGAGGTAGAGGAGATAGAAGACACATCAGAGAAACCATCAGCATTTAAAAAATAATCTAAAAGAGGTTTGAGATCATGTAGTTATCTCCTTTTTCTGGTTCTGAATAGCTGTGATTGCACAATAGCTTAGCATACTTCAAAATCTTTGAGAGCAGGATGGTATAAAGACTTGACCACAGGTTTTTCTTTCCTCTCTCTTCCTTCATTGCTCTTCCCTTTTATGAGCAATGTATACTGAAAACAGATTCAAAAGTGCCAGAATAAAAAAGAGTGCTTAGAAAATGAAACTGCTTGTAGTTCTATAGGCTGCAAGATTTTCCTATTTAAAGTGAATATTCAAAAGTGTTATGTGTAAACAGTTCCTGCAGTTGCAAATACGGACACCAATAAGCTACACTGAGCATGAAAGGGTTACAAAACCATTAGCAGATCACACTACCACACTTTCTCACTCGTTCTGAAAAAAGATGTGTGAAACATGGAATGAAGAATAAGAAATACATTCTGCTCCATCTAAGTCCAGCTTTTAAAATATATTGTCCATTAATTAAACTGATTAAAAAACCAAACGAACAAACAAAAAAAAGGACAGGTGAAAAGAGAGAACTGGGAAACTAGCAGGAAGCAGACACAGCAGAAATAGTTTAAAAAGAGAAACATTTCACTCAACTGAAAACTTAAATCCACAAAGTTTAACTATTTTTTTATGTTTTGTGTTTAGCTCTTTAAAAGATGGTATTCTTTATTTTCTTTTTTGGTAATTGCTATTAATATGGCATTTCAGAATAAAGTTGTACCTCAGGTACTATTTAGTAAAGAAAGCATTTCCTGCAGGGCTGCTTTTCTTACAGGTTTAAGTTCTAATCAGAACAAAGATTAGAGGGGAGGGATTCCTTTTTAAACAAACACGTAATACTATAATCACAAAACAAAGAGCAATGAAAGAAATAATAATCACTGTTCTGGCCTCATAATACCCAGCTTTTCACAAAATGAATTGCATTTTCATTTAATATCATCCTTTCCAATGCTACTAATGTAATGCTTTGCCGAGGTGAGAATTGCTTTGTTGTTGGAGACAGCCAGCCTACCTAGCTGAACAAAGTCTTCAGTTGCAACCCACAAGAAATAATTAAGGAAAGACTATTAGAAACAGGTCTAAGAACATTATCCACAGCACTCTTGTTAGTTACTTAGGCTTTCATTCTTTTTAGGTAAGACACATACTGCTCCTCCTCCCCCCCAAACAAAATCCAGTAAGTGTGGGCATGAGAAACACCTTACACTTTCAAGACATTTTTCAAAGACTTAAAGGAGTGTCATTATGCAAAACACTTGGGCAAGCTGTGGCTTTTTGAAACTGTAAGGGGTGTCATTTCTCAAAGTTAAAAAGGTCTTTATCCCTTAGGTAGGAAACGCACATTCTGTATCTAAAAGGATGTCTAGAACAATTGATATTGTCTTTCATGAACTGCTCCCACCACCAAATGTGTAATACAGGGCCATAGGAGTTTTCGCAAAATAGAATGTTGATTTAAATGTCAATTTCTTGAACTGGAAAGCATTGCAAATTTTAAGCAAGTTGGTTAAAATATTACTAATTTTTAAACGAAGTTCAGTTCTTTGCAATAGAGTCAACACAACATATATTGACTATGTGGACAAAAGTATCAGCTAAGGCAGTGGGACAAGTCTATCCAGACACATTTTAGAAGAGATAAAGCAACTGCTCTACCTTAAATTTCACTGTTTTACAAAAACGTCCTCTACAATTTTATAAACAGTTTTCCATTAATTCTGACGATCTGATGGATGCTCTTGGAAGAATCCAAGTTTTAGCAACTAAGAACTATTCTTCCAAGTATATCCTGTTGTTCTGGAAGACATCAGGGCTTTTAACATCACTTAGAACTGAGGTAATTAATTGGCAAAGCATTCCTCTGAACAGATTCAAATTAATACCTCTCTCATCTTTACAGAAATTCATCCCCTGGAAAAATGCCAGCGTAAATCCATAAGACATAATTATTAATCATCAGCCCTGCTTGGTAATTAGTCATTTTACCTTGCAGTACAATGAGAATAAGGGTTTCTCCCATAGTGATTGACCTTTTCAATTCCTTCTCTTCAGAGTACATTTGACATTTGTTTCAAACTCTTTTTAACTTCCATGACCACTAGAGAAAAAGGTGCAGGCCAAGCCTAAAAGTTCTGACAATCTAGAGGCCAGCTATTTTGGTAAGTAGAGCTAACACATTTTGAACTACTGCAAAATAATGGGAAAAAAAAAAACCCAAAACCCACCCAGAAAAACCCCAACCCCACCCCAAACCAACAAACTAAAAGTCTATTCTCAAAGCAAATTCTGGGGAACCTTAGCAGTGCTAATAATTTTAAAAGCTCAGAAAAGTGTTGATGGTGGAAGGAATTACCAAGGATACAGGTTGACTGAGGAGGGAAAGAAATGGAAAACAGGCAAGAAGGGGGGAAAAAAGCCTGTCTGGAGGTCAATCCTTTATGACCAGAAATTAAATAAAGCCTACTGTTCCTCAGAAAATATGGCAGTCACGAAGGACTGTCTTCCCCAATTGCTTGATGCCATACATATGTGACTGAGTGATAATAACTTTCTCATTATCACTGCTGTTGGGTTAACAGGTTGGTTGGGAAAGGCTTCTAAGCAGACTAGGGAGAGGATAAATAAAATGTTGTCAGCATCTTTGCAGACAGAAACGAATCTCAGGGAACCTGAAGGAAGATCAACTGACACTTGTTTGAGTTCCATTCCCATGTTCTTTATAACCCTACGCTTTTAATCAGATTTAATTTATCAGACTTGAGTAAAGCCAGAAGACAACAACAATCTTTGTTAACCTCTATCTAGGCACTAAGCTTGTGGCAAGAGGTACCAAATGCATCATTCTGCTATCCAATACTAAAATGTCTGGCACTGATGAGAGCAATGCAGAGTGAGAAACAGGTTCTGGTGTTATATAGGCCCACATTGAATGAAAACACACGGTGGACTAAAATAACGTGAAATACTTTTTGTTGGTTTTGATGATTTCCATAACTAGTGGTAGTGGTTTAACTGCCAAAGTCTGTATCATCTCAGCAACCATAAACTTTGAACAAACTCCTTAGGTGTCCTACAAGCATTTTCTTATAGGATGGTTTGGGCTGGAAGCAACCTTAAAGATCATCAAGTTCCAACCCTACCTGCCACAGGCAGGGACACCTACCACTAGATGAGGTTGGTTTTTGGGACCAGAGATACAGGAATACTAAAGTGCTATTTTTAGATCCGTTTCCAAGTATAAGAAGCTTATAAGGATGAATTTCATTTAGCCCAAATACTCACTATATTAACTAAAAGCATGAGTAGGGGGTAGAAGTGAATAGGTGAGATATAAAAGAAATTTATAATTAATCTATACAAATAAAATAAGAATACTGAAATTTCTTCCAACAGCTTAATAAGGAGCAACACAAAGAAATGAGAGCATGGCAATGGATTCAAATTCTAAACTTCCCAAACTCGTGGATGTGATGGCCATGCAGTGAAAATGCCCAGAGAAAAGCAAGACCTTGTAATAACTGCACACAGAATTTTCAAGTACTTTGCCATCCTTTGTAATAAAAATTATGTCTCGAGGGTTGCGTACTTCCAGGCTAGAACCATCTCAGCAGATAGTTATAAAGGACACTGTAGCTGGCACTCAGCTATTACTCTGGGCTAAATTTATTTTAAACAGGCTTTTTGCTATTCCAGCGTGTAGAACTACAACATTCCTCTAGACTTGTGCTCCTGGAAAGCTAGTCAAAGGTTACAGCCCCCCTGAACATAATTCATAATACACTATGCCAGTAAGTTTACCAACAACCAGAGAGGTAGGAAAAACACAAAACAGAACAAATTATAAAATCACAGAATGGTTTGGGTTGGAAAGGACCTTATGACCATCCAGTTCCAACACCTCTGCAATGGGCAGGGATGTCCCACACAAGACCATGTCGCTCAAGACTCCATCCAGTCTGGCCTTGAACACTTCCAGGGATGAAGCATTTACCACTTCTTCGGGCAACACATTCCAGTGCCTCTCCACCCTCACTGTGAAGAACTTCTTTCTTATATCTCACCTGAACTTCCCCTGTTTAAGTTTTGTTAAGTTTTGTCAAAATTTTAAACCCGTTACCTCTTGTCCTACCACTAGAGTCCC
>NW_009937795.1:0-425 GCF_000696875.1 Nestor notabilis
TGGTGAGAAACTCGACATGAGCAGGCAGTGTTCGTTTGCAGCTCAGAAAGCCAACTGTATCCTGGGCTGCATCAAAAGAAGCATGACCAGCAGGTCAAAGGATGTGATCCTGCCCCTCTACTCTGCTCTCCTGAGACCTCACCTGGAGTATTGTGTACAGTTCTGGTGTCCTCAACATAAAAAGGACATGGAGCTGCTGAAGCAGGTCCAGAGGAGGGCCACAATGAAGGATGATAAGAGGACTGGAGCACCTCCCGTATGAAAACAGGATGAGAAAGTTGGGGCTGTTCAGCCTGGAAAAGAGAAGGCTGCGTGGAGACTTTCCAATATCTGAAGGGGGCCTACAAGGATGCTGGGGAGGGACTCTTCATTAGGGACTGTAGTGGTAGGACAAAGGGGAATGGCTTTAAACCTTAAAAAGGGGA
>NW_009937795.1:603-22491 GCF_000696875.1 Nestor notabilis
AGATGATCTTAAGGTCCTTTCCAACCCTAACTATTCTATGATTCTAAAAAAGATTTGTTGTTAGCTTGTGTGCATTTTCCCAGTGTTTTCTAAAAATATTATCTATTTTGAACTGCCTCAGTATTTTTATATTTTACTTACCAGAATATGCAGAAGTTTTTGAGTTTTTTTCTGGGGTTTTTTGTTGTTTATTGGTTTGAGTTTTTTTCATTTGAACACAACTTGATCCTCTCAAGGTGATTCTCTTATTGCTGGTAACCTGCTGTATAGGTTTCTTTACCTTCTACCTAAAATCTTTTAACAGGCAGCATCTTCTGCAAGCCACCAGTGTTATATCTTGAAAATTTCTCCACCATATGCAAATATGTCTCCTAATAACTGTTCCTTTTAATTTACTTCCAGTAAGATTCCTCGTTTACAAGCTTTTTTCTTTTTATAACTAAGCATTATACTAACTAATTTCTTGTTCTCATGTGCTACATCTATGCACATACCATTTTATGTCACAGCTCTGACACACGCCATGCAGCATGCAGCCATTACATTGCCCTTTAGCCTTATTTTATCATGCCGTATTGGTTTCACTGTTTAGTGGAAAAAGGAAAACAAACAGTCCATAGGAATAAAAACCTGTCTAAATGAAAATGTAAATCAGTATATTACTCACAAGGAACATGAGCAGCTATGACCAGATCCTGTCACAAAACAGTCTTCATCAAAGATCAAGCAGTTTCTACATATTATTTCAGTTGCCTAGTTATTAAAAGAAGAGATTTTGGAAACTTGTGAATGGAAGGGGGCACTGAGCTCCCTTGCTATCATAACTGAGAAATGAGATCTGGGAAACAGCAGTTTTCTGAGAAGAGAAGGCAGGGAGGTGCAGAGCTAGTGCAGCTCCCTGAAATATGAAAAAGAGAAAGGGCAATACAGAGAAAGATCCATCAACAAGATCTGAAAAGTCTATTCTGTAAATCAAATTACCAAAAAATATCTCTGGTAAAAAAACTAGGATTCATATCAACACAGGGCAAGAAAGGCAACGTAATGGCAAACTTGAGAAATGGGTACACATGTCAACAGGAAGCCCCTGGGGCTTGGAAGACTGAGAAAGAAAAGCAAAAGTAATACCAACTTTGTTTTGGGAGATCAGGATAGCTCCAGGACCTGCCCATGTGGAAAAGGCATGAGTGCTTCATACACACAGATAGTCTGGCACATGTTTTTTATATATAACATATGGTATGTGTGTGGACTGTAATTAAAGGGAACCACTCTTATGAATCAATATATGATCTCACATAAGTTCAATATGTAAAACATATGCTATTTAGGTATATATAGCACTTGCATATAGCTTACATACATTTTTGTGATGCATCATGGCCAAACATAATAAGAGACATTTGGATTACTGTAGACGCAAAGAGAAGGGGTTTTTAAGCCAGGAGAAGATAATATCCTGATGGAGCATACAATAGAGGGAATAAGGAAATGGCAGAAAGAAAAATCAGTGAAATGACTTAAAGACAGCAAAAACACAGCATGAGAGCAGGAGGAGGAAAAGGGGTACTCTAGCTTCCTAGCTCTGAGTGCAAAAGACCCGTAGTGAGAAAAAGGCAGCTTATGGGAGAATTTGCTATGACAGATGGAAAAGAAACATAAAGCAAATACAAAAAAAATATGGGCACAGGAAAATACATATACAAAAAAACCCAAACTGTAGGGGGGAAAAAAAAAAGAAAATACAGTGGGAATGAAAGAAAAATAAATGTTAAAAACAGTAAAAGAAAATTAAATACTAAAAAAAAAGCCACAATAAGAAACAAGGAGTACAGAAAAAGAAACAAAAAGCACTTGATTATTTTATTGATAGCAATTAAATACATTAATACAGCTTGAAAAATAAAGTATCATTTTCTGTGTATTAACAAAGTAATATTAGACATTTTTTCTCAGCCTTTGTCACATCATGCCTCCTCCGGATGTTGAGATTATACATCATTAGGATCCATTCGGATGAAAGGCACTATGTAAATTTAAACTTATTAGCATAGTAATTGTGACATTTTCACAAAAGCATCATGATTCACTCTAATTTATTTGTTATTTGAAATGATTTGCCAACTAATTTCTATAATTCTTGGTCTGCAGCTCATCCACAGTTCATTGTGAAGAATTGAAATTTGTAATCCAAGCTATTTTACTTGAAGAAATAATCACATGGTGATTTTTTTGTTTGCTGATTGGAGGGCTATGACTCTTAGAATATGTATTTTTCTCCATATATCTTCTTGATTACCAATTTAAAATCTGTTTGTAGCTAACAGTCTATATTTTTCGTATAAACCTCTGAGCTCTAGAAAACACTTGCCAGGAAACTTGTTTGTAAGAGTGGATATTGATGAAAAGTGAACAAAATAGTTATATTTACAAAGTCAATGAAATTAATTTAAAATTGCAAATGAATGTTCACATTATGTTTCTTCTAGCATTTAACAGCTCTGGAAATAATCATGACCTAGGTTACACCCAGAAACATGTGTGTGCACCATATTTAAGCCAGATTTAAAATTCTCACTAATTTATGTGTGAAAAATTGAGCTGCTAACACTTCTAATGAGCTTGTTCTACAAAAGAGCAACATATTATTGTTCTTCTAAAGAGAATAAATCGATAGGTCCTTGATCAGAAGTAGCTGGATCTGTGATTGTGTTTTTCTAAAATGCTGATTTATTTGGACGAATTCAAGGTTTGATACAAGAGATGACTCATTAAATCTGAATTCTTAGTATTTCCCAAGCAATTTCTTTATTCTTACAGAAAGTTTCTGTCAAATGCTGGGTTGAAAACACTGCTTGTAGTTTCATCTTACTCAGAAATATTGTGTGCATTTACATTTGTATTGAAGAACTGTCTTCCCATCATACAGATCTAAATTCGAGCCTATAATCCAATTCTAGTTCCTTAAATGGCCAATCTCTAGTTCACATGGCACTCTGCCACATTAATTTATGTTTTACCTAGAGGGAGATGAATCACAGCATCGATATAGTAAAATGCATCCAGATGCAGATTTAGTTGGGATTTCTTAATTACATTCATGTAATGAACTATTGGTGCTATACATCACATGTCAGCTTTCTGGTCTCCAAAATGTTCGTTTGAAGATACAGGTTCTTTCACTACACTTTCTTGATACTTTCTGTCAATTAGTGCAGTTTTTGCTAGGCAGGGATTTTCTGTATAGTGAAAGATCTGAGATACTCGGATTTTGCTGAGAATTTAAAATTAAACTGAACCTATGAGCAACCATTAACAATTGTTTATTTAAGCAAAATATCAGTGTTACTTATATGTTTGCTGTTGCTCTCTGTACCCCCAAAACTATAGTGGAAGGACTTCCTGCAAGCAGAATCTTGTGCTTTCCAAAGGTGGGGTGTAATAGTTTTAAGTTTGCTCCAAGAGTAATGAAGAGAGGACAATTTCTAATTCCATTATTTCATTTCATTTCATGTTAACTTGATACTTGTAAAAAGAGATAGAATAATTGTCTATGGGAATTAGCTAGGGTCTTCATAAGTGGTAAGGTCAGAGCAGCAGCAAGAGGAGTTTCTAATACTTTCCTTGAAAAATGCCTCAATCCTCGTTTTGAAGACCAACTAAAAAAAAAAACATTCTTCCACTTTTCAGTTTCTCTGTTAGATTTCTAACAAGTGGTAACTGTCATGATTCTATGTAGGTAACACACTGTGGGCTTGGATTCATAACCAGTCAATCAGATGTGTAATATAATGTTTAGATTAGCAAGCAGATGTTCTAGACAGGCTACTATAGAAGTGCAGGATATTTCTGTGTTGCCTGTCTATTCTGTAGTACATATAACATTTTTCTATTGTTCCCTGCACATTAGGGAATTACATTCTACTGTAATGATGATCGAATAACTAAGCAAGTAAACTCATGCAAAATACACTGTATACTGGACACTCAATAATAAAATTATTAAAATAAGAAAGAATTAAAGCTGTGAATGTAACTATATTGTCTAAACCAGAGTTATTAATTCTCAGTGAAAATGGAAGTTGTGATGAGACATTTTAAATAACTACTTAATTTCTGATGAAGTATATGAAAAATAAATCTTTTTCCCCTAGAAAATGTTTTTAAGTTTTTAGCTCTAATTATATGTTTTAGAAGTATAAATTGAGTAGTTTGAAATACTTAGAGGTTCTCCATAGATTAATAAACTTCAATAAACTTCAGCTAAATTTCAAGAAAATCAAGCTGTGATTTGAGCAAACTTGATTCAAGTTATGGAAACCATTCAAACTGTGTAGTTTAAAATTATTCTAGTCACCAGACATTACAAAAACACTGTTGTCAGTTTGATTCTATTTTAAGAAATTGATACTCTTCAATTTTACACTGAATCAAAACTCTGTGGGTGAAACAAAACCAGAAACAAAATTATTGACATGAAGGCAATCTGTTGAATCTCAGAGAGTCCTATCAGCATCTCTGAAATCAAACATGATATTTAGAAAGAAGTGGAAGAAGAAACAACACAGGTTGTAGTTTACTACCATAAAAGCTTTTCTTATTGTTTTCCTTTCAAAGCTATCACTTGTTCTAAGATTTAATTGGATAGATATAAAAAATGTCAAACATCTATTATAGAACTCAACATGGTACTTAAGTATATATATTTAGAGCTTTGCATCTGTTCCTAAGCACCCACACACTCCTAGATTCAAAGAGAATTTATAATCTGGTGGAAAACCTTGAGTGTCAGCTCACATGACTAGTTCAAAACACATTCAAAATAGATAGAGTGGGCATAGATTCTAAATACACCCAAAAAAGCCACAAAGAAAATATGTGGTGGACAATACTATTTTCCAAGACTATGTTTACTATACATTAAATTACTTATTAAATTTTAAATAAAACTAATCAGGTTTTATGTAGAAGAAACTATCTAATAAACATTAAGAAGGTACCATGTTACAAAGGGGGCACTGAAGTACATAACAGGGTTATTACTCCTGTTTGAACCACTAGTACACTTCTTTGCATGCAATGTGCATTTTATTAAATAGCAGTGTGAAATATTATAATGTATTTATTAAGGAAATAGTTTATAATGTTTCCTTACTATAAGAAAGTGACATCCCATCACTGACTATCTGGTTGAACTGAGGGAGTTGTGCAATTTACATAATTCTCTATAGAATTGAGTAGTGAATCTTTTTTTTTTAATCTCCTGAAATACTTTTCTTTGCCACTAGGGAAAGGAAAAGACTTGAAAGATCAGTGTAGCAGCATGTTCCTGTCCTTTTCTGAACCATGGTGTCCCCAAGACTCTCTTACTATATATGTTTAGAGATCAGATGGGATAGTTTGTTTTATGAGATTTGGCAGCAATTCAGGTGAGTGTCATCTCAGCCACACAATAATGGGCAGTTCAACGAATATTCAGTATTCTAGGCACTCTAGGCACCACAGGATTGAGAGTGTTAGCCACTTGAATGAGCCTATTGGCTGAGCATTTGTAAGTGTTCTTTAATAAGCGCTCTCTTTATTCTTCTGTGAAAGGCTGGACTACAAAGCTGATGGGCTTTGTAGGTGGGAGCATGCAATTGAAGTATTTTTTCACATATGCAAGCGCCTGTAATCTGAACATGCTCTTTAGTGGGGCAGTGGCGCATTTTGCTTATTGAATTTATATCTTTTTTTAGTTGCTTTGAACTTTGGTGTTAAATTATTTTCTTCTGTTTTTATTGGTGTGATTTCTATGCTGACCTCCCACACATATGTAATACTATATACTTCACATTGCACTGTGCTTTTCTGTTCTTTAGGCAAATTTTTCATTCAGGTTTGTGGCTTTTTCTAGTTTCCATGCAATTCCAGTTCTCCTGAAAGGCCAGCTAACTGCACTAACGGGAAGCATGCTTCCACCTGTAGGCAGTAGGCATGTGCCATCCTCTCAATGGGCTCACCCCTACATCTCCCACACTAGCCTGCAACATTTCCAGGTGAGACCTATTTCTTTGCAGAGCTTTCCAAGCAAGGGCAATTTGACCACTGTCTTTGATCCTAGCAAATATCCACGAGGATTGAGAAAAGTTTGCAGACATATTTCAGCTGACCAGCAATCAGCCCAGGTGCAAAATTCATCTAATCATATTTAGATAGCTGCCATGAAAATACCTGTGCTACTCATCCTGGATTCTCTGTATAATTAATAGAGAGGGTAAAGTCAGTTCAAATCTACCTGAAAAGCACACATTAAGGTAAGTTAACCCTTATGCTGGAAATGCTTAGGAGGTATAAAAGAAAAAGAAGTTTGAACAGGATGGAAGAACTATTGGGAAAGTTTTTTCTGGCAGATGGAGACTTTTCAACTGTCAGCATGTGAGAAGGTGGGAAACTGGCAACAAAGGAAGGAAATGTAAAAGGAAAGAAAGAAATCTACTATTCAAAGGAGGCTAGTCAAAATATATGAAGGTATGTACTACACTGAAATGCCTGGACTCCTGAATGACCCAAAATATTCAAGTATGTTAAGAAAACTGATGTATTCTCCTATTTCGTCTAGTTCTTTCTGGATTTTCCTTTTTCCTAACTAAAATGCATGTGGCTCTGCAAAGCTAGTAGGTCTGAGCTGTTTTCACCACCAAATGTCACAGAAGCAATGAACTGTAAGCCAGAGCTGTGATAGGGTGAATTTTCAGGGAAGCTTTCCTGGGAACTTTAAGATATCAGCTGCTCTTGGAAAGCTGAAGCTCTGAATTCCCATTTCAGTAAGCTGGGAAAACAGTCTTTGCCTAGAAAGTGTGCAAAAGAGGCTATGTAAAGCATTGATCCTGGAATGTCCTCAGAAGACAAAGACATATGAACCCAGAAAAGAATGTTTTTATGAACCCAGAAAAGAATGTTCAAACCCAGTGCCTAAAATTACCAAGCATTTAGCTAAAGTACTTGGCTAGAATTTGCTTTTCAGAGTGTTTGATCTTATGCCAAAGTAGCCCTCATTCTTCTGCAAGTGCTCCTTCACAAATTTAAGTTTGTAGAAAGGGATTTGAAATCTAAATTTCAAATATTAGAGCATTTGAAAAATAAAATAACATGATCTGATAAGCAAAAATTCCCATTTCACTAACAGTAACATTGCATTTCTCTGTCTTGAAATATTTGTTTTAACAGGCCAGATCTCAAACATAGTGGCCTGCCCAGCCAAAAAGAGACAAATTTGCTGAGTAGAACAAAATATTTAGCTGACTGTGGAGAAGAGAGAGGTGGAAATAGGTAAAGGAAAGGAAGTTAAGAAACATTTTTGCAACTCAAGGAAATAGTCTGCAGTTGAGAGCATAGTTAAAGACTGGAACGAACAGTTTTCCCTAGGAAGTAAGAGAACTCTCATTGTTTTAATAATCCAAATTGGGCAGTATGCTATAGGTAATTATTTCACCATGGCAGAAAAATGGACAAAATGGCCTTTTGCTGTTATTAATACCTAATTTACATGACACTAATAACCAGATGCTTGATTAAGGTGAATTTACATTGCTTCACTGAACAAAATGGCTCATTACAGATCTACAGGCAAAGAAGTGCCCTCATACCACAGCAACTGAAGATTTATTAGTTTTGGAACAAGTGTTTATGTCTCCACTTGAATGGAGTACTATCTCTTTCTTTTTTTGCAGATCTTGAACTCTTCAGTGCAAAGATATTAGAAGTTAACCTTAATTTGATTCTGAAGTTCTAACAATTTTATTTTTCAGAAATACTAATTCAGTTACTGAATTCTCAGTCTATAATGAATTGGAATATGTGCTTTTGGCACACCATAACTACATGATTACATATGAAAGTTAGTACTCAGGATTTTAACTCTTGTGTCAAATTACAAAAAAAAACAAGTGTGAGATTAAGAGCATATGTGAATACCATCACAGAAGCAAACCAAACATTTTCTTTTCAACACTTCTTTTTATCTGTATTTAGCATCTAGCAATAGTAACAGATATTAAACTATTCTAAGCCTCTGCAGGTGCAATTAAGTGAATAAACACAAAACGAATGGAAAACATTTACCTCTCTAGCAACAACATTCTTATTTACCTTTTGGATACTGAGAAAATGTATATTTGTGTTGATCAGTACACTTGACTGATTGTTTTTTCTAATGTTGCAAAGTTAGCAAGCAACCACAAAAACAATCTTAGTCAAAGTCTAAGCTAATGTGTAATTTTCACAAAATGAGCCAAAAACTGTTTAAGAGAACAGGTTCAAGGTAATTCAGCAAAAAGGTTTATTAAATAAATAGAATAAAAAATTTTAGACAGGGGGAAAAGAAAGTATGTGGGTGAAGGGAGATTGCTGTTCTGAGCAGATTCCTATAGAAAGTTTAAGGGCTTAAATTAACCATGATAATACAGAAAGAGATGTGGAATGTGAAAGTCCAGAGCTGCATATAGCTCCAAAGAATTGCCTTTTAATGCAAGGAAGTAACCTTTATGTAATTCAACAAACTTTAATGTTTAATTTTAAAACCAACAAGCTATTAGTTCGTGGCACTCCCTTATCTGAAAATATTAATTGCAACTGTAAACAGTTATCAGCTGATCATTAAGGCTGAAAGTTTTTAATGATTTTTCCAGAGGATCAAAGATCAGTCACATTCCCCTCACCTCTGTCAGTACTGTCCTTCACTGGAAAAGAGCTTTTGGCTAGCAGCAGCTATTCCCAAGCCTCTGGCCTCTGTGTATTCCCTGGCTTTGTGCTATCTGATCTTCCAAAACTTGTCCTACCTCCAAACCTTTAAAACAAGCACATACTAGCACAGTGCAAAGGCTGAGTTGATTAATGCTTGTAAGGGCTTGCAAACATTATATGTTTACTTTCAGTAAAACACATACAGACCTATCCGGGCCTTGGAAACCAAAAGACCCTCTGACCCCCAGATTGCTTGGATGGTTATTATAACATACCTCCAAGGCCTAATTTTGCAAGGCTGCCCCTGCAAACCTGTGAGCAGAGTTAGCATGGACAAGTGTTGCTCATCCTGGAAACAAATAATTTATGGTTCTAGGAAAAGAGATGAAAAAAGACATGCAATACTTAAGCTGCTGATCCCTTTATTCTAATTTTTTTACCCTAACTGTGCAATGTATTTTCCTACATGACTTTTTTTGACTTTAGGTATTTTATTTCAGATTTATTCAATACAATTGTTTTTGACACTGTGTTGTCATTGACATTTAGCCACTTCAGAGCAAAAGTTTTTTCAACTTTTGTGTGTGTGTGTGTGGATTTGCCCGGAATATCATTATCATTATGGGAAATGGACTATGACTTTCTGTACCTAAATGCATCTCCATATGATCATGACTTACGTCAAAAGCCTCTTAAAATGAAAAGCATTAAAATTTGCTTTAATTTGACACTGAAAAAAATCTCAACAGTTTTCTATCTAAAGAAAGGATATATTTCTTGGCCTTGTTTTCAGAAAAAGGGACATGAACCCACAGATATAAAATAATTATAAATGCATATATTTAAAATCTTACATTGGTCGTTCGCAGTAAAAAACCTGCAGAGTACATCTCCATCTCAAAGCAGATCCTTAAAGTGCTTGTATAATACAGTGGCAGCAGCAGAACTTGGTTAAGACAATGTCTATGGGTGTGATTAATTAGACCCAAGTATCAAATTGATTCCACAATGATTGCCTGCCTATTTGGCATTTACCACATGGCTAGTGTGGGAAGTGGGAAGTTTTGTACTGGGGCTGGAACAGCACATGATTCAGATGCTAATTGTCCAGAAATGAGTTCCTTCTTTTAATTTCTTTGCACAAGTCAACCACAAGAAGAAGACAGTTCTAACTATACATAAGGCTAGATGGGAAGTTAGACCCAGGAACTGACAGATCCATCTTTCAGCAACTGAACATCATTGTGCTTGCACAATTTGACCCCGTTTTTGTTTGAAGCAGTTGTTCCTCATTGCTTCTTTATATAGACAGTCCTGTGGAAAATGAAGGCCAGAGTTATACTGCTGAGATCGTGAGTGCTCTGTTGTAGGTGCAAAGGGCTGAATATTAGCTCTCTCCTCTTTTTTATCACATACCCAGGCTACCACACAAGGGCACCTGGGTCCAAGCAGGAAGAAGCTGTAGTACATTAGTGTATCCATGTTGAGGGGGAACCAGAATTTCAGCACTTCATAGCATAGCTATTACATAACGTAAACACACCTGACCCGTGACTTCGCAAATGGATGAAATTAATCTACAAAGCAGAATAAAAAAGTCTTAAAGGAGGATGATGTGGAACCAGTATCGTGCTCTAAAATCTAAAATCCCACTTTGTTCCCTTACACCATACACTTGCACTCTTCAGCCATTTAAAACACAGCTTCATTGGTCATACTGGACAGACATACAGCAGTTCACTCAAGCAGGTGCGTGTTGAAATGGACTGCTTGTGGCTGATCAAGGTGAAAAAAGAGGGATATCTTAGCTCCCTATCACACATAACTTCTTGCTCAAACACATTAAAAAAACCTGAAAGCTGATGCTTTAAGCAAAGCATACATGCTTTCTTATTTTAAACATCAGTGGAATATCATGACTCAAAATAGGAGATGACCTGAAAAGCTCAGAATATTTCTCAGTCCTTCAAAGTTAACGTATCACATTTCAAGAACTTGATACAATCCATTAAGAAGCAGAAGTCAACAAACGTGAAAGTGGCTTCCCCCGCCCCAAGCACCTACTTCCCAGCTGAAGAAGTCTTTTTCTAGGAGATTTTTTGAGCTGGAGATTGGTTTCTGAACTATATATAGTGATCACATCCTACCGCAATATTTGGAATCACATGTGGAAACCAGCTGAAACAGCTGTCTCACATTTTAAAGCCAGGCTATTAATATTTGTCAAGAGCCCATCATCATACAAGCATTCATCCCTTTCACAAATCTGTATCTTCAGAGCTTTTTTATACAAGCAAAAATAAATATTCTATTAAACATTTTGGCATGGAGCATTGTTTCCAAAACCCATGATCTGCACAACTTTAAGCATATCTGCACATAGAAATTGCCCATTACAACTACAGTAGAATAAGCTCCCCCTGTAAGATCTAGCAGAAAAGCTATTAAGTGAATATTACACTCTAGAATAAAAGTGATTTAATATCAAAATAATAATTCTGCAGAGATTTATTTTGCCATTGGTAAGCTGGACAATTTCCTGTTTTCAATTTTTCTGTCAACAGGAATAACTACCTGGAGGTTTTAATCACATACTAAAAATAGAAAAAAAAAAGTCAATTATCGTCTGTGACTTTATTACACTTCAATTAAGATGAACACTATTTATTTGTTCAAATGTGGTCCAATTCATGTGATATTATTAATTATTTTACAGTGACAGATCTTGCAATTTAGCAGTTACTGCACATCTGTAGCAAATATTGCAGATTCATTTGTTGGAAGGATTTTGTTCACAACACTGCTACACTTTCTAACAAAGCAGAACTACCTTTTAGTTTCTGGTTTCAATAAAATTACTTTCTATACATATATAAATAAGAGATTTTATTCAGAAAACTGGAAAGTCTTTAAGCTGCTCCAGTCAGATATGATAATGCTTGTTTTGCTTTAAAGGCTTTATTTGGAATTCACTAGATAACACTCTTACATTTAAAAAACCTTTTGTGTGAAATGTTTTTAAAGACCAAACAAATGTGACTAAATATTTCTTTTGAACACTTATACTAGAAGTGCTAAAATTCAAATGGAGTTCAAGGTTTGGATCACCTCATACTTTTGCGCCTACTTTTCTCTTTCCTTATTCCGGCCTTCTCACCCCACTGTAGGATAACAAGTTAAATGAAGACTGTTGACTTTCCATTGTATTTTTTGCCTTTTTTTAGCTTCATATCAGATGCTTATTGTAATTTAAACATTTAATTTTGAACTTAATCATCTGAGTCATGTAAATATCCATGATTGATGTAAATATCCATTCTTTTCATATCCCTATAATCTGAAATAGTTTATGAAGCCTAAGTTTAAACAATTGAAGAGCTTTTCTGATCCACCACTTCCTTTATGGCATCTGTCAGACATGCTCCCACAATGGGGGATCAAACCCATGCTGGACTAATATTGGACAAGTGGTTTGAAACCAAATAGACAAAAGGAGGAGAAAAGGAAGAAAAAATTCTCAGGAAAGCCCAGTCTCTATAAAGCTCATTTCTGGGCTCCTTGTGTGTGAAATAAACCAAAATCCTTCATATAGGTCCTTCATATGTAACACTGAAATTATCTTAACAAGCACTGTCATATCCTTTTACCTGAACACCCCCAAAAACATTGGTTGCATTTAATCAGCCTAAAGAATTTTTTTATTCACACTGAAAAGATGGAAAAAAAACAACCTTAGAAAAGGGTCAGAACACTGGATAAAAGAGAGATTGAGCAATTACCACCTCACTTCAGAAAAAAGATATCAAAAGACAGTATAAATTCCATATTTCATATAAAGAAGTGTTTCTAGATTCGTGGGCTTGAGCAGCACCCAAAAAGAGATACAGAAGGTCAGTCCTGAGCTACTATGAAGTCCCAATCTCCTTTTTCAATCCATAGCCATTAACCTTTTTTTAAACCTGGGAACTTGAGACTTCTCTTCAGTAACTGAGGAAGTAAAGTCATTCTGAAAACAGCTGTCAGAGGATTACTATTCACCCTGGGAAGGAGACATGAGGTCCCAGCCCACTTTTTTCTGGTGGAGCTTGAACTACATCTAAAACAATGTAGTAAAAATCACTAATCACCATGTTATTAGACAGCACTCCCTGCAAACCAAGAGAAGGTGACAAGATCATAGAATCATAGAATCATAGAATAATAGAATAGTTAGGGTTGGAAAGGACCTTAAGATCACCTAGTTCCAACATCCCTGCCATGAGCAGGGACACCACACACTAAACTATGTCGCCCAAGGCTCTGTCCAACCTGGCCTTGAACACCTCCAGGGCTGGAGCATTCACAACTTCCTTGGGCAACCTATTCCAGTGCCTCACCACCCCCACTGTGAAGAACTTCTTCCTTATATCTAACCTAAAGTTCCCCTGTTTAAGTTTAAAGCCATTACCCCTTGTCCTACCACTAGGGAACCTAAAATCAGGGTTGAAGCTCAGGAAAGTGATCAGTGTTGTGTTATCATCTTAAGTCATAAAATCATCATAAAGTCCTAACCCAAATATTTTTGGTATTGATGTTATATATATTCTATACAGCTGTAATTAATTTCTCTTCTTGAAGCTGGGTTTGTGAAGCTCATGTCTGTGTGGGATCTAAATATTTATCAGACCACTGACATAGGAGAGTGACTCTGCATCTTGTGTTAGCAGTCAGGTAGGAGTACAGAAACTCATCTTCCAGGCTTTAAGCTAATGCTACAATATTTTAGTGAAACAGTTTCATAATGTATCTTTTGTAAGATGAAAATTCAGATATCAGAAGTGTGATAAGAAAGAGAATTATTGTGTGAACTTTGACATGGAAAAGCAATAAACCAGGTATATACTAACTCCCCACTGTGAAAATTTTGGAAGTTATTCTGATGCCTTTCAACAGAAACTTGAGTATGTATGCAGTTTTAAACACCTATGAAAAGGTGGGAGGGGAAATAGGGGGGTGTTGAATACCACTAGCATTTAAATGTCAACCCTGACTGCCTGAAGAGGCATTTATGTGCCTAAATTCTCCTTGTGAATCTAGGTCTTTAATGTTTAATGTGGATGTTACTGATTGCTAGAGTGAGATGAATAATTCACAATTAGCAATGTATTCATCCAGCCTAGGTTTTTCTGCTTGCAGAATGTGCAAGAGTAAACCTAGATTTCCCGAATTTATTTGCTTTATTCCATTAGATGGATTGCAAACAGCTTCTGTCAGAGATTTGTCCATCACAATAGAATTCTGAGCTTCATGAATTAAAGTGTAAGAGTTCAGATTATTCAGTGCATTTTTCTGATTTGTGACCATGATTTCTAATAGGTTTTGAACCTCTTGGGCAGTTGCAGTAGATAAAGAAGATTAAGGAATTTTAGAACCCTTTAATTCTTTTCTTCTTTAGACACATAGCTTTTCAGAGATACATAGCCACCAAAATTTTGAATGTATTTCCTGAAAACTAAGCTGAACTTAATTTTTCTTTCTCTGTTAAGTCTTTGCACATAAGAGTCCCATGAACTTGATGGGGAAGAGACGGAGAGTAAAACCACCACAGAAGCCTGCTATATCACTTAAAGTTGCCTGTGTTTTTTTACATACATCTTCATTCAAGGGATAATGGGTTTAAACTTAAACAGGGGAACTTTAGGTTAGATATAAGGAAGAAGTTCTTCACAGTGAGGGTGGTGAGGCACTGGAATAGGTTGCCCAAGGAAGTTGTGAATGCTCCAGCCCTGGAGGTGTTCAAGGCCAGGCTGGACAGAGCCTTGGGCGACATAGTTTAGTGTGTGGTGTCCCTGCTCATGGCAGGGGGGTTGGAACTAGGTGATCTTAAGGTCCTTTCCAACCTTAACTATTCTATGATTCTATGATTCTATGATTCTCTTGGATGGCAAATTTTCCATGGCTACTACAACACTGAAAGAGCATGTGAAGCCACTGTTAATGGTTAATGCTTGACATTGCTACCTCCTTGTCTGGAGAAGTCACCCATTCTCAGTGGGAAGGCTGGATGCAGCTGTTGTCCACCTCTGGGAGTGATGCACATCTCTGAAGCTGCTTTTGTATCTTGAGACATCAAACCTGCATCGCAGCAGGAAGAGTTAATCCAGTTGGGAAGAGACTGCAGTCTCTCAAGAGCTTACAGTAAATCCCTAATAATGCAAAAGCTATTTTTGAATCAGTTTTGTACTTGGGTGTGCTTCTGTGTTTCCTCTGTACAAGAATAAATGTCACCTATTGTGTAAAATGGTGCAAATAAAGCCTGTTTGTTCAAACCTTTGTAGAAAGCAAGTGCAAAAGGGATAGGAAATGAATGTAGAACTCAATCAAAAATGCACAAAAGACATTTTACAGTATTTGTCTAGCTCTTAATGATTAAACAGCCAACATGTCATGTAGTTGCTATGCAGAATACATTCACCTAATGTACTTCAGTGCAAAATGTTGATGTTTTAGTAACATATCAAGCTTTTTAAATGTCGTTAATTAAACATTAAAAAAATTCTCCAGGATGAATGTTTTGATAAAACTCCAGTATTTGTCACTGCTTTCCAACCATGTGCTCTCCACAAAACCTCTACAGTACCAACTGCACTGTAGCAGTGGGAATACTCTAAACGTCCATCTTGGTTTTATAATAATTATTTTGCTTTAATTTCTTCTTCGGACAGCCTCATTTAAGTTAATAACTGTCTCCTTTGGAAGTGGAGAAATTCATACTGCCTGGGGTTTCAAACAAGAAACCTATTTACAATCAGAAATCAGGTGACTGCTTCTTTTAACACATCATCTTGGCCTAACCTTCTAGGTTGATTTAATGTGCTCATGGCATGGCAGAAAGAGCAGAGTCTCCTCTATAAACATCTGTGCAAGGACCCTTTTCGCTCCATGAATGCGTAGAAACCCTGAAAATATTAGAGAATGTTTCTTATATACGTATTTTGAATTTATTATAGTAGTATATTTTGATGTTAAGCCCCTGGGAAATAAGATAGAGGTCAGTATCATGTAATAAGTGATGCAGGAAATATAGTGAATAAATTGCTTCCACAACAAGCTGGAACTGAAAGAATATTAAAATCTCTTCTGATGTTCAGTTAGCACTTACATTTCCATTATTATTCAGCTTAGATAATAACAATAATATCAGACCTAGATTTCTGTTTCCTGTTAGCATTTATTTCTTAAGTTTTCAAGCTTTTATATGATTCGTTATGTTCTAACTTAGTATTTTAATATTTAATTTTCCTACAATCTTAAAGAATGTTTAAACTTCTCAAAAATACTGTAAAAAAAAGTTTAATTAATAAAGTTCTTTAACTTGGATCTTCTCATAACTTAAGCATAAGAGTAACACTCATAAGGCACAGGTGACATAAATATTCTGTGTGGATTTTGATTCAGAAGGAGAACCTAATTTACGTTCATGATGGAAACATCTTTGCACTGACAATGTATCTCAAGAGGACACATGCAACGGAATTCCAAATTCTTTTAATTTCTGTTTATAGAAATACTCTCATGCAGTGCTTATACAAAAATGGCTATGTTTTTAATCCACTTCATAGCCTAATATAAATAGAGATATGCATGTCTTTGAGCACATAACATTTAGAAAACTATGGTTGCTACAACAGGCAACTAATTAAACACAAGAAAAATTATCTCACGACAAAAATCTCAGATGAATGAAATTTTCCCACAACTTGTTGCAAAATAGTACATAAAGAGGATGTTTAAATGAATGTTCTTACCAGAAAAAAAAAACTATATTCATAAAATCTAGATAGGCCCACATGGGACAAATAAAAAATAGAGTTCTAGACCTATACTAACTCCTTCTCTTGAAAAAGGAGAATCTGATAACAAACTGGCCTTTCTTTTGTTGGCAAAAGCTTCTTGAAATCCACATGCTCTTGAAAGTTTATGCAAATCTTTTCATCAAATAAGATCTACTGCACCTCCATAAAACATAACATCAGAAAATATTTTATTTCTATAAAACTCGGAACCTTATTGTCTTGCTGTCTTCTTAAAAGACAGGCTTTCATTTGTAACGTTCATTGCTACTAAGTAATATGTACTGATAATTTTAGACTTTTTGCCAATAATATGTCAAGTGATAGGTCAGAGTTATATAACTTTTTAATTTTAAAACTTTTTTTTTATAAAAATTAATTAAACCATAGTAAATTGTTATTTCTATCTAGTTTAATTTACTCAGCATTCCATTGGTGAATGTAGTGACCTTGGAAGTTTTAAATCATAGAATCATAGGATAATTAGGGTTGGAAAGGACCTTAAGATCATCTAGTTCCAACCCCCTTCCATGAGCAGGTACACCTCACACTAACTATGTCACCCAAGGCTCTGTCCAACCTGGCCTTGAACACTGCCATGGATGGAGCATTCACCTCTTCTTTGGGCAACCTTTTCCAGTGCCTCACCACCCTCACAGTAAACAACTTCTTCCTTATATCTAACCTAAACTTCCCCTGTTTGCTAGTCCTTTTCAGTGATTTAAATGCTTTTTTTTTTTCCCCCTTCGGAAAGTATAATTTATTCCAGCAGACTTTCTGTTATAAAGAATCACCTTCCTCCTTCTGCTGACCAGCTGCCAGGATGGAAACCTGAAGGTGACAAACACTGTGAACCTTACTTTGCCAACTTGGCAGCGGTGCAGCTGTGAGTTTATGACTATATTATAGTCTCCACGCAGCCTTCTCCTCTCCAGGCTGAACAGCCCCAACTTTCTCAGCCTGTCTTCCTACAGGAGGCACTCGAGCCCCCTTATCAATCTCGTGGCCCTTCTCTGGGCCTCATGTTGCTCCAACAGCTCCATGTCCTTCTTATGTTGAGGACACCAGAACTGTACAGAACAATTTTCTCTCCATTGGATGGTTGAGACCAGGTGTGATGCTGTGATAATGAGCTTGATTCTGAGAAAAAGGGACAAGAACCACTCTTTCTCAGAGTTCTTCTCTAATCTTGGCCTGGAGATGTCATTGATGAGAATCATATTAGGGAGCATTCCACTGCTTGCTTTCCCATCAGATTTCCTGATTTGCCGAAGGGTCGCCTGAAACTGCAGGAGACCCTCGCAGTCTCTCATGAAACTCAAAGTCAGTTAACTTAGATATCTAAGCATGTACTTGTTTGTTTGCTTTTAATGTAGGAGTTCTGGGGCAGGGGTAGCCCTGTATTCCAGGATTGGATAGACAGATGCATAACAGACAGTTAGGTGCATGGCCTCAGCACTATGCATCTACACTGAAGATTTACATTCCTGTGCTCAGCACTGTAAAATAATTAAGTAGCCCCATCTCTCTCCCTATTTAGATATTCATCTAGCTGAACCCATTTTAGTGGTGTTTATGTACAGCTGGCACGGGTGAACAAACCTAGGAGAGAACTCTGGACAAGCACTGCATTGAAAATTTAAGTTTCTAGGAACTGCCTAGGAACTGGGTCTCCAAGGTACTAGATAAGGCAAACAAAAGGGATGGTGATTAAGAACCCCAGATACCCAAGATTTTTTTCTGAAACTGTACACGTCCAAAGGAAGGCCATGTGGGCATTTGAAAATCTCCAATATACTGTTTATGTTTAATATCTTTGCCTTGCTACTGAGCATCCTGGAGCCAGTCCTGTGAATATGTACTCTGACAAAAATAATTTCATTCCAGCATGCCCACTGGCTCTAGTGGCATCATTTGTTTGATTAATCATTCAGCCGAAGAGTAGAAAATTGCCAGATCAGTCCAAAATGGTGGCAGGAATAAGAAATGCTTGTAACAAACAGAGATAATTAGAACAGGGGGCATAAAAGCAGAATGTCCTCTTACTGCTTCTTAAGTAGCAACTTAGGCTTTTAGGCCATTTGAGTATCTTCTAGGAAGATTGACATATAAATTCTGATCATTTTCTGGTGTTTTCTGCATAAGAAAAGTATGCAGTTTCAAGCATCATTTAGATTTTCTCAGCTATTTTAAACATTGTATACATCTGCAAAATAATCTTTGTTACAAAAGGAGAACAGTACTTAACATACATGTTAATTGCTCTTCACAGTCTATATATTATTAAATGTATTTCTTTTATTATAGATAAAAATAGATAACTCAAGACAAAATTATGATAGTCTGTGGTTTGTATTAAGTACATTTATGTGTGGTTTATATGCATTGTTCATCATTATCCAGAAATCAGTTCAATTAAACTTGTATTCAAGATACACTGTATAAAGAAATTATAGAATCAAAAACATTCCAGTGTTTTCACACATGGACAAAATTTTACTTATATGAGTATAACTTTTCCTGAAAATTGTCTTTTCTTTAGAAGAGTTAGTATTTGAACATTAATATTCCTAATTCTTTTTAAAGATCAGGAGCTGTATATCAAGAAAGAATCAGATTATTTACTAGTGTTTTTTCTCAACTAAATCATCTCTTAATGTCAGTATTAATGCTAAGGGATGGAAAACAGATATGAATGGACAGCTTACTGAGAGGTTTCCAAGACTAGCTAAACTTTTCATAAGACCAGTGGCTTTTTCAAAGGGGATGATGAAGATAAGATGTTTAATTACTGCATAAATAGGATATCATCACATATTTGTCAGAGTATGTTCTCACAGAAGATAAAAGTGATTTTTGTGTTAATTTCCAGGGTTGTTTTATACATAAATAATCATTGGATGGAATTAATTTGTCATTGTCTTTCAGGGAAAAACATCTTCAAAGTACCATGTAAAGCAGGTAGACTTTGTTTAGGCTAAAATTCTTCCTAGAAAATTACTCTGTGGCCAGTCCAGACTGTAGAAACATGGGGAAGACCATGAGGAATGTGGACATGGTGAATGAAGGGTAGGCAGGTACAGAGTTAATGCACAGATGGGGGCGGGGGGAGTGTGTTCTTCTTTTCCCCTTCCTCAATTTCCCTTTAGGGAAAAAAAAAAAAAAAGAAAATATCGCAGGTTATGTGGCAGTAATGGAAGAAAATTGATGTCAACAGCTTCTCTGTAGAATGCACTGGAGGCTCACAGATGTAAAGGAGAGAATGCTTTGAAGAGACAGCTCCTCAGCAGTTGGGCCTTTTGAAAGGCATTTGTGGGATTAAGCCCAAAAGGATGTGTGTACCTGAAAAAAATTGCCCTGAATAAAGTTTATCGAGCTAAGTATAAACTTTTCTGACATTCATCTGAGGTTCCTATCGCCACAATGAGCTGGCAGCCTGCCAAGTGTAATTGTTTAGACATTCAAAAGACATGGAGTTATGCAGATGTTGAGCAATTGCCGATAAAGATCAGGTTAGCTTTAGAGGGAAAAATCCCAGTAGCCTAGCACAGTATCTTCATAACACAAGACTAATTTTAACCTAGCAAGTTAAACATTTCCAGAGAAGACAAACAGTACAGAAACATAGAATGGGGTCAGGAGATTAAAATAACAATGCCAAACACAAGTGCATGAAAGCCAGGACTTCAATGAATGGTTTGCTTCCAATTTTTTTATAGTACAAGCTTCAGAGTGGCTACAAGTACCTTTGAGTTTAGTTTATCCTTTGGGCTACTATATCCTGCTTATGTTTATGATCAGCTGAAATACAAGCAGTAATATACCTCATTTACCTCTCACTGTATTTGTGGGAGACTGCTGTTGTGGGCACAAGTCACTACACTCTCATGCCACCCTACTTGTCTCCCAGAGCTATAGGGTAAGCAGGCAAGGAGATACACTGTCCTCATCTCTGATACATCTCTGGTATCTTGTGTCCACTGAGGAAAAGCATGGACATCGTGTAGAAAGGCAGTGCAATATAGAGTCAGACTACTAATTTCCCTGCATTGCTTCAGATCAGGAGTCGTGTTGTTCTGGCTTATTCAGGTGGAAAAGGTTAATAAAGAAGGACCCTGTGATGCATGAATACACAGGAGGAAAAGCAGAGAAATAGAGGAGACACCAGCTTGGCACTGACAGAGTACCAACACTTAGGCATATACAGGGTGGAGAATGAGGTGTCCAGCTGTGGATGGAAGATGTTGCTGGAGAGGCTACAGATTACTAATAATGGGAATAGAAAGGCAAATCTTATGTTTCATTCAGCCAAGAAACGTAATTTCTGATGATCTGCTTCACAGATCTTCAGTCTGTCCTGCACAGAAGGTAAAGTGCTGCAAGGGAACCCCTGTAATACTTCATAGACACTGAAAAGAAAGCTGTTTACTTTGCATTCTTTGTCCACACAGGAAAGGGAGAAAACCTAAAAACCATTATTAGTGTTGGGTTTTTATATACTAATGCAGCAAGGACTGTTAATACTCACAGGCACCTGGAAAGGGACTACCGCTACTTAGAAGGGATTACAAGGAAGCTATATAATCCCTACAGTATGGTTGTGTAGACCTGAACACTATTCCTTCACCCTCCCACAAAACATTTATTTATTCAAATCTACTTCCAAAATAGCTGATTGTTATGCAGTTGCCAATTAATTGTCATATTGCTACCAACTGTAACCAAACAATTAGTCAGGTCTAAAAAAGAATTTCATCATATGACTGGTATCAAGGCTGAAGAACAGGCTCCTGTCTTTAATAAATGAACAATGACTTCACCTGATCTGCTTTTTCTCAAATCAAAATTTGTTTTACTGAAATTTATTTTGACTGTATTTCATTACTGAATATCATAAAAAGAAGTAATAAAAAGATATGACACGTTAATTTCCCCTGAAGTGATGTGAAAACACATCTTATTGTATTTATAATCTTTTTAAGCTATAACTTTATGATCAAACAGCTGTTGCAACAACAAATTTTATCTTCATAACCTTAGCTGGTGATTTCTTTCAAAAACTGATAATATCTTTTGTAATGCAAAATAATTTAATATACAAATTGCTACAAAATATAGATGTACTACTAAAACAAAAGGACAGTGCTGGCACAAGGACAAATGAATATAAACTGATTATGAATAAATTTAGACTGGAAATCAGAAGAAGGTTTCTAACCATCTGGGGACTGAGGTTCAAAAATAGCCTTCCAAGGGAAAAAAAAAATTAAAAAAACCCAAACCTGTAGTGGGGGCAAAGGAGCATTTAATTTCTGGAAGAATTTGATTCCTG
>NW_009937795.1:22522-41032 GCF_000696875.1 Nestor notabilis
AATGTTGCTTTTGAAGACATATGCTTTTCCCTGTTCTTGCTCTGTTTTGGGAGGGTCTTTGAATCAACTGGTTTTTTAATTTTCCTCAGTTACCCTGTCCTTGACACTGCAAATCTGGAAATGAGAACAGCATCCTTTAATGTCTATTTTAACACTTTCAGAAGACTTTTGAGTTTTTAATATTTTGCCATGAAAAACTGGAGACCTCTTACAAAACCCCCCTGTCATGTTTTTGAGAACTCCACCTGAGGAAAATGACATTTCAAACCTGAGATAGGTAGGTTTGTTCTTAGAACTCTTGCTCTTCACTGCCTGTTCTAGATTATTCCCAGCATTTTATATATCTATCTGAGTGAAAGCTCCTATATTTATGAAAAGGGATTTTATTCCAGAGCTGGAGATTTAATTCATGTCTTTGACTTTTCTCATAGTCTCTTCTGTGTGGACTACTCTAGACAGAGACTAAAATTCTGAGACAGAACGGTGTAGATAATTTCCATGTAATTTGTTAGCTACTTTTTTTAATGAGCAACTTCTTTCTACACGTAAGCAAGCCTTCCCTTCAGCCCATTGTTTCCTAACGTCAGCCTATACTCACAAAGCATTTGAATTTTTTTACAGCATCTTCCTGTTCGCCCTAATACCAGAAAAAGCCTGTACTCATGCTACCTGTCACGTCATTGACATTCCCCTTCACTTCACGTGCTTTTTTAAATTTTACCTTTTCTGCTCTGCATTTTTTCTTGTTTCATTGTGCTATATGTCTCCTTCAAGGACCACAGCATGTTTTCCTGGTTGTTATTCAGCATAAGTGTCAAGTCTCTGAAAGTATTTCCTATTTACCTTCTATTCCTGCACCAAAAGGTAGTTAATTTTTAATGAGAAAGTCTTTGAACACGACTCTTTATCATTATGACAAATGACTGTACTGTTTTCTCTTCTTAGTCTGTACTTCTTGGAATATATATTCCTAGAAAATTTATTAAGCTTTTCTGATCATAGGTCTGCCTACCTGTTGTCAATGCTGCAGAGTCAGAAAATCAAACAGCTCACACATTCACAAGATATCTGTTTAGAAGAGGCTATAACTTCCACAGGCTACAGACCTACTGAAGTACTAATGCTCTTGCTGGCCAAGTGTTACGTTAAAGTTCCTTTGAAGCCACTCAGCTGTCTTCTTCATGAAGACTTGAAAATGTTGTAAGCACTTAAGAGTTTGTACTTTCCCTTCACCTCTCCCTTTGTTCAAAGCTTACCACAAACTCCTCCTGTACAGGCACACATACACGCACATAAAAGTTTAGATGCAAACTCTATAGCCATATGTTTGTTGCTGTAGCTTAGTCACCTTTCTCACTTTTAGCATGTTATTTCAGGAATAATGAGATATGGTGAACAAGAGTTTCATACATATAGAATTGTAGATTACTGGTGGTGATACTAAAATATCAGCAAAGCCCACTTCTTGTTCTGCTACAGACTTTATTGTGACCCTGGTCAAGCCAGCACTTCAATTCTCCCAATAAAAGGTTCTCCATAAAGGTATATGAAAAATAAATTCACCATTGACTGGTTGATGATCAGGTGTTATGCAGACAGGGAAGCACAAACCTTTTAATACAGTCTTTCTCTGAAACAGAAAGTTCTGGTTATTTCCCTAGATTGTGGTTAGACAATCAGCAGTTTTTTGAATGCTTACTTCAAATTATGTGAATGTTTCTTTTTTCCTGGCTCAACTATACTCTGATTAATATTATGGGGAAAACAGTATTATTTTTTTTTTGTTTGAACATTGAACTTTCTGAGGAGACAAAAAGCACATTAGAATTTGTCCCTATCTTTGCAGACATTCTGAATGCAAACTTCCTATAGTCCATGGCATCTAAGGCCAGTTATTTCATTATATCTGTTTGAATAAATTTGGCTATTAGTTCAACATAGGTAAGTTTTACCCTTTCTTCAAAAACTAACTTCTCCCGTAAATAGAAATATTTACAGATCTTTAATAGATAAAGATACCAGGGACAACATCTTTGGGGGGTTTCTGAAACAGAAAAAGGTTTAAGTTATTTATTATTCACTCATGGTAGATATTCTACTTCTAGTTCAAAATAATGCTACTAAATTCATTAAAGAAACATTGCAACATCATGGTTTGAAGGCTTTGTACACCCTACAATAGTGTAGCTAGTTCAGCATTATCAGAGCACCACCAGATGTAACGCATAGTAATCTTATTACACATTGACAGCTTACACCCTAATGGCTCTGATGGAGCTGTTATGATGTATTGCGTCATATACTAATAGGGATATAGTGTTAAAACCAGCTGTATCTTGACAAACTCCACACAAACTAGATCTGAAGGATCTATGGCTCTGCATGCTGACAGTGCATATAAGCTAAAAAAGTTTACATAAAATGAAAAATTAAGTGCTCAGGAGAGGTCCACTTTAGTAATGACAATATTTTGCTCTTATCTAGACACTTCTGTGTAAAGATCTTGAAATACTTTGATTAATTGAACCTTAACAATACCTCTGTGAGATTGGAAGTATTTTAATATCCCCCATTTCACACTGAGGCACAGATATGTTCTGTAACTTGTCAAGGTCACCCTGCAAGCCTGTGACTGGGAACTTGATGCATCTTGCTTCAGCCCTAAGCCTCAGGCAGAGAGTTCATCTTCTGCTATTGTTTAGAAATATTAACAAACTTGAATTGCACACAGTTATCGTGTCATTCAAAGACCATTTAGTAATGCAAATTCATACTAATTCTAGTGCTAATTCTTCAGCACTAGTAGAGGATAAAACTGATGCCTTTGCCCTTGCCTTTTCTTGATTCCATTCATTAAACTTAGACTGGTGATATTATTTGCATATAATTTTTGGAATTGAATTCTGAGTCAGGGTAAGAGCAAAAGAGAGATTTTGTATTCTCTTGCAGGTCAGTTCAGAGGTGCCACAAGACTGCGCTTTTACATAATTTAATGCAGTCAGTGTGACTGTACAAAGAACTGCAGGACCATAAAATATAAAAAGAGAGAGAGAGTTCAGGTGCAGAGTAAAATGAGATTCTTGTACTGGTACAATCTTTCGCTTTTCCCATGGGGAGCTGAAGTTTTGAGCCTCTAAGCTTAAAACAAGGACAATATTTTAGTACAAATGAATATTAAACCTGGGTGGAAGCTTCTGGCCAAATCGGAAAGTGAGTAAGAGGTACACTGTACTTGCTCTTTGCTAGTGTTGTTATACAGATGCAGGGTACAAACAGGAAAATATTTTCACTGTAATTGGTGGAGAATGCAACCAAGAGATCTGTGCAATAGCTTAACTTCCTTCTCACCATGCTGTCTTTCAGCATACAATCTGATGCACTAAGTCGAATAATCAGTGTGTCAACATTCTTCAGAAGCATGCCTGGACATGAAATACGGTCTTAATTTTCCCGTTCAAAGCACAAGCCACCAAATACTGCCTTGCACCGAGACAAGTCAGCTGGAGGAAAAAGATTCCACCTAGCTTCCTCCAAGAATCTTGGTAGGCAGTCTTACTTTGTCTTTAAACATACATAGTTACGACAGAAAGAAGAGTGAAAGACAGATACCTGAGACACAACTGACAATATTTTAAAAGACAGTGGCAAATGTTTAGAGCAAAGAACCAATAGCCTGTCTTTTTCATGTCACTATACTAAACCATAATTGGTACTGTAACTTATATGAGGCTTACAAAGTCATGTACTATCTATGAGCAGCTTATAAACCTAATGAGCAGCTTAATTCAGGTGTTCTAGAAGGTATAAATACAACAGTTTTCAAATCACATCCACAAGAACAGCTTAATGGTCAGTAGCAGCAAAAAAGCTACAGCCTAAGGGGATGAGACTTAATGTCAGTTAATAACATTTCATGCAGCTTATACATGTACACTTCCCCAAGAGAATTGCAAGACGATAAAAGGATGAAGAGATAATAGATATCCCAGCGGCTCTTTTATACTGGGCTCTCAATTTAATCTGGTCTGCTTATTAGAGAGGAAATAATTCAGAAAATATAATTGATTCAACAAATTTCTTCTCTAATCTATAGGAAAAATTTCTCTGATTTGTTTAGTATTCAAACTTATTACAAAATGTTTTCTGCACACAGTGCTGGGTCTGAAATGACTTCTGAGATTTGCCCAATAAGATTCAAATCTTATTGGGCAGGGGAAGGGAGGAAAAAGAGAGGGAGAGAGATCTGTGCTTCAGTGAATGTCAATTGAAAAATCAAGTAGCTGATTTAAATATAGCAATCCATTGAGTCATACTGAAGTTTAATATTACTACCTACTGATTATTCAAGAGTGTGAGACAACAAAGTAAATTTACCTGCATATTACTATTAATACAGTGAATGCTTTGTCTCTATAAGCCTAATTATTATGTGGTTTATGTGAGCATTATTTTCTATCAAATCAAAATATATATAATAGGTTTTATAAAACAATTTATTTTATAGGAATGTTTTCCAGTGTTCTCTTAGGAGAATGCAGGACAGAACTTTAACATGTTCTTAATTTTATTTCTGTTCCAAACAGCACAGAAGCACTTGCTCATCTTTAAGAACATATATAAGAACCTCATATATAAGAACCATTGATTTAATTGCATTATGTGTTGTAGATAAAAGTTATTTTTTCAGGAAAGAGAAAATTATATTTAGTCTTTTTTTTCCACATAGTTACACTGTAAATTGGAATATTTGACTATTTTAAACCCTCCACATAGAATCTCTTCACAGATTATTCAGCTAAGCATAACCATAGCCACTGAGTAATTTAGAAGTTATCATTATCAAAAGTATTTAAAGGTATTATTAGAATAGTACAACAGTCTCTAACTAAACAACCTGATAACATATCCACAGCTAATCTTGTTTAAAGAACACAATAGACATTTGCTAAAAGAAACCACATACAAAATTCTTTGGCCAAATAAAAGCGAGGATAAGTAAGAAATGCCCTTCAGGAGCAGGTTAGTGCACATCCAACCCAATATGCTGCCTCCAGTAACAGAGGCAGAAGGAGAGCACATTAACTTGGGCACTTTCTGCAGTCCATTCCCTTCAAACATGTCTTTGGTGTCCAGAATGTTATTAATATTGTCAGTGGGTACATGCCTCCCCAGTATTAAAAAGACTAAGGGTCACCTTTGTGAGAGTGTTAGCCATGACTTCGCTTAACCACTTCTTGAACCTGCCAGTAGTAGCTTCCTCTACCCTCTCCAGTGACCCTTGATTCCGGAAGTTCACTATGTTAAGAAGTATGTTCACCAGCTTTCAACAAAACCCCTAATGGTTCCAAGTTCCCATAGGTCTAATGTTCTGGAGGTTTGTGAGCAACCATTCTGTATTTAGTTTAGCTATTGCCTACATAATTTCATGAAACTCAGTCATATCTTCTCAAAACCAAAGAGTCCCAGCCTTTTACAGTCTCTGTCCCACTATCTTGAATATTTTACTTGGTTTTCTGCATACTTCTTTGGATTCTGCTACACCCTTCCTGAGACAGGGAGACCAAACCACACTTGAAACTCAGCATATTGGCATGATAATTTTTAGAGTGATGTCTTGTCCTCTCATCTCAGGTATTCTCTGTTCTTAAGGATAATCTCACTAATTTTGCTAAATATTCCAAACATTTTTGTGGCCTTTTGTCTGCTACTTAACACTGAGCCATTGACTCCAGAGAAATGCTGGAGGTCCCATTCTGAATTTTAAATGTCAGTTCTGAGTCTGGTATCATGTCAATGTGGTTTAATATTATTTTATCCTAAATGTATTACCTTACACTGAACTTGACCTGCTGACTTTTGGTCTGCTCGATTTTATGATGTACTTTTGGAGATCCTTGCCATTGAAGGAATTGACACTGAAGAAAAATGGCATTGATGGGAACAGAAAATTTGTTATTATCCAGACACTTGCAGATTTCACTGTCCATTGCCCTCTCCAGACCACAGATGAAGGTGCTGATTAAAACTGGTGCCAGTAACAATCTCCTTTCAGAAAGACTGACATTATTAGGTCCTATCCATTGATTTCTCTCCTTTAAAAAGCTCTCATCTAATCCTGTGGCAACATAATTTCTTTAATAAGGCTTTAGTGTGAAACCTGATAAAAGACATTTTAGAAAACAAAGTCTATTGTGTCTATTTAATCCCATTTATCCACATTATTAGTGAAAACACCACTAAAGTCAAAAATACACAACTTCTAAACAGGTTGGTTTATTCATACACATACACACCATCTTAACAGAAATGGAAATCAGGCTTACTAATTTGTCATCCCCAAGATCATTTTTAAAGCCCATCTGACAGATGGCAGATACAACAGCTGTCCTAGTCCTCTAGCTCAGTGTCCTTTCTAACCTATTTGGCTTGTCTAATACTTCCTGTGTATTTACTTCAAATTGATCCGTATCACCTAGACAATCTGCCTCAGCAATGCATCAGGTGCAGGAGTCACAGGACTAAACACCAATGCAAAGATTTCACTGAGTTTCTCTTCTGTGTCTTCATCAACCCTGCATGTCCCTTCTACATGCTTGCCATGAAGCAGTAAAGACATTGACAATTCTTACATAAATTATCCATCTTTGTCAAGCTTAGGTATGAAAATTGTTTGTCCCTATTGTTAAGTGAATGGAGTAAGTTTTAGATTTTATGAACATAACCGTAATATATATGCATGATGTGATATTAGTCCTAAACACAAGCATAATATTCCAGGGTATGTTCATAGCTTGCTGTTAGGTACTGTTTTCACAATCTGCATAACTTGAAGATATTTAAAGACTTTGACATCCTTCAGAAAAGCACTGAGCACAGGCTGAGATCGCACACTGCAGAACATGCAAAGTTCATTTACATAAAAGGTTTATCTAAATCAAAGGACAAAGGTGTAACAGAATAATGTCATACCATTTAAACCAAGATTATGACAACTTCTTCCCCTTCTTGAGGGCCTTGGAAAAATTAAGTCCTTACTTTTGAGTGGTAAGTTTTCCAAAATATCAACAACAGCCACACTAACGCCAAAGTTTGTGTGCTGCTACCTGTGTGCTGTTCCTACAAAGCAAAGGTTTTTCAGCTTCTTCGTTTCATGCAGGCTAAATTCTAGGAAAATTATGACATATACAGAAGCGTAAATCAAAAGCATTCACTACCCAGAGGAGAGAGAGATTATCAATTGCCTTTGGTAATTAAAGTGATAAGAGAAAAATCTATGTTATTGTACTAGAACTACTTAAGCGATAAAAAGATTTTACTCTCACACAATGTTTTCAGTTTTAAAAAATTTACAAATACAAGGCTATAACAACTCAGAATGATATCCACTCTTGTATAGGGAATAGTATAAGGTTTATATGCCTCTTATTCTCTTTTTCAGTCTGTATTTTGGAGACATAAGAGTATTTGGGGAGTGGGGAGAGAGACAGAAGTTCTCTACCTCAAAGAGTGTTTGAATTAGAATTTGGGAGCCTTATTTCCCTTAGCTACACTCTGATCATAACAACCTTTTATAAGTTTGGCTCAAAAGTCTACAGATCTGAACTACTTTGTTCAGGGAAGAAAAGGTTTCTCTCCAAGAATAACTACTTTTTAATATACCAAAAAGAAGTTATTATTGATTTATTTATTATGAAGGCACATCAGTCCCACTACATGGTAACCTAGTTAATTTTTAAAGCAGAATTGCCAGTTAAATGTTCAAACCTGGGACATATATCCAGGAAGAAATATTCGTGGTCTCATGACTCCCAGTGAGAGTGAGAACAATCTTCAGAATTATGTTGTAGAAAGAAAACAGATGACTAGTGGCAGTCAAAAATCTTTACTTCTGCAAAACATTTTTATATAACTTCAATAGAGCAGTAAGCACTAGAAAATGCTTATAAGAAAACAATCAGATTTTTCTGACTTGATGTATGGTATGACTTCTAATATCCTCAACATTTCCAGCCATTAGTCTTTCAGATATAAGCAGTTCTAACAGATTCTGGTGATGTCTGAAGGACAGCTCTGCTTCTCAAAGGGTGTGAAGTTTCACCCTTCCTAACATTTCTTAAGAAACTTGTTCTTAAAGGATATGCAGAGATTTTTTTTATTAATACACTGGTATTACTTAAAGGTAGCACACTAAAAGTAACCTTGGCCATCATCACTCCTTAACTGAAAAGACAGAAATCACACTACTTTTATAACAGTCCATTAATTCACATCTGCACAAATAACTGGCTAGGGTGGAATACTGAGGTAATATTTCGTATAGCTCTGTCAAACTCCCTTCTCAAAGCTCAGGTTAACTCTTTGCTGGAGCAGAGAATATTCTTGTCTTTTCTGAGACATTAAACAAAATTAAACTTTATACAGCAACTTAAACCCCAAAACTAGGTACTAACTACATTTCATACACCAAAGCGCACTTTCTGTACTAATCTAAAGAGTACCTTGATTACAGACAGAAAGCTTGAACACAGATATTAAATATTAAATCTAGTGATAATTCCTCCTCAGTTTTCACAGTTATACATCTATTTGTGTGAGGCTGTTATGTAACACCTTCACGTTTAGTCTTTAGCAAACATATCAATACATTCTGTTTTGAGTTCTATTCAAAGACAGTTTCACATTCTTTGTAGTACACCTAGACTCTTTAAAGATGTGACAAAATTGCAGCATCAGTTCTTTCTGAAAGTTAGTTACGAACTCTGTAAACAAAACAAACTTGAGGGTTTTGCCCTTAACAGTCTTTGAATACACAGGTCCCATCCCAGTAGAGTATAGATGGTGGTTTTAGACAAATACAAATACCATTACCTTTATCCAAGATGGTGTAGACATAGTTTGAGCATATAAAATAATCATCCTTGGAATTCCCTAAGACTATCACTGTGAATGTAATTTTTCCCCACCAGCTTATTTAAAATATATATATATGTAATCTTACCTCAGTGACTTCTCAGTCTTTCCACTCTCCATATCTGAGATAAAATGTCAGCTAGTAGGTCTGTTAAGCTCTTTAACCGCTCAAAATATTAGACCCTGGCCTGCTAATTAAGGCCATAAAATGTACTGAGAAAAGTTTCCCTGACAAACAAATGTGAAATAATACACAAAGCTGAGGAACAAATGCAGGAGAACTCATTAAAAGGTGAGACTTAGCTCTTGCTCATGTCTTTCAGACATCTTAACCTCAACTCCGGCATTTTAACTGGTCCCAGCTTGAACCCTTACCATTTGATTTCTCAGATTATGAGAACTGAGTAATTTGTCAATATACTACACATGAATTGAAACAATGAAAATGCAGTTGTACCTGGAATGGATTATATCATGTTACACACAGACCACAAATGGTGGAGGTATGTTAAACAAAGATGAATCCCACCTGAATGGGAGGACTCTAGTACAACGTGCTGATGTTACCAAGGTGAAATCAGTTTTGTTTATCTTGTCTTTGTGAATGAGAAGGAAAGAAGTCACATTTAGAGAATGGGAAATAGAAAGAGTAAAATAAAATCAGTTAATTGTAGATTTAGAACAGGGTTATAATAATTTAAGCAGAATTTGAAGGAATTCCCATGAAAAAGAGAATAGAGCAGGAAAACAGAACAGAAAGAAATGGAACTTATTTTCTGACTGAGAATAATAAGGAAAAAAAAAACTGATTTCACAAGGCAGAAAAAGAGTACCTGTGGTTCAGAGGACAAACAAGAGGGACAGGGAAGATCCTGGAACATACATTGGGCATTTGGTGAAAAACAAAGCACTCATCCAAACCAGAACCTTGTCAGCAACAATGACCATAGACAGAAGCTAAGGGTATCATTGAATCATAAATTGGTTAGAGTTGGAAAGGACCTTAAATCAGATAGTTCCAACCCCCCTGCCATGGGCAGGGAGGCCTCACACTAGACCATGTTGCCCAAGACCCATCCAACCTGGCTTTGAACACTGCCAGAGATGGAGCATTCACCTTTTCTTTGGGCAACCTATTTCAGTGCCTCACCACCCTCACAGTGAAGAACTGTGAAGCACTACATCATGATGCATTGTACTTTTCCAGCTATTTTCAGCTCAGGGGATTTCCTGATTCTGATGTAGTTTGTCTATTTAATGACACTCAATACATCTCTCTTTCAATTACTTGTCCAGTCTCTCCTGTGACACATGTAAGATTTCTGTATCCCCAACACCTTTTGGAAAGGAATTCTACAGTGCTGTTTGCTTTTGACAGTTTCAATCCTGTCCCCTACCAACTTCATTTTATAGTCTTTTTACCTTAAATTGGAAGAAATGGAGGTGCAGAAGGTTAGAGACCTCAAAATTTGTTTCTCTTCTATCCTGCTTTTTTCATCAACCTTAAAAAATAGAATGCTGCTATAGAAAGAGTAAAAGCTAATCACAAAACAGAAAAATTTTCACAGCATTAATATTTCTCTTACAGATGGGAAAAGCACAACATCAGATTTGGACTTCAATGTGCTATAAGTAGCGTATGTCCTGTAATACCCTAACAATGTGGCTATAAACCTAAGTCCTAGTACGTTTGCACCAGCTGACAAAAAAGCAAGCTAAAAAGTGGCCAGTACTTTTCACCATCACAGCCACCAGTTAGGGGTCAACCAATAGTGATATGGAAAGGGGTTTCACGTGGTCCTCTTCAACATCTTCAGTAACAGTGTAAAATTAATTTATAAATTAGTACTATTTTATAGTTAAACGGTAGTCAGAAATTATCTGAGCCTGGAAGATATTGGTATTTGCTCCGAATACATAGGGCAGACAGAGAATGGAGAGATGATATTCACTATTATCATCATTATTGTTGTTATTATTATTATACCATCCCACCCACAATTCAGTCTGAAAATGTCCTTGATAAAGCAGCTGTGGCCTGAAGGATAAACAACAGTACAAGTAGTCACCATAAGTGAAAGAAGGAACTCAACAAACAAAGTCTCATGATTTTCTATCAAGGTTGTCTTGTATTCAGATGACCTCCCTTTTTCTGAATTCCCCTTGGTAAAGGTTATTTGCTAATGCTTATTAAATGCAGCTTCTTAACATTCTCTCTGTGCCTTGTCATTGTAACATGAAACAAATAAATAAACCTTCAAGCTGATTGTTTTATTTCATCTTTTTCCAGATTTCATAGTGATATCACATAAACTTGGCATTTTTCTTGAACTCTTCACCTCAGAATCCAACATGTTCAGTATTTCATATATCCCCTTGGGATTCATGTCCTCTAGTTAATCTTCAGCATACAAGAAAGCTAAACGGAAGGGACTTTTTCATCTAAGAAACCTTTCTGAAGACAAAACTTTATGTTTTCTACTTTTTTTAGCTTATATATGTTAACACTTTTTTTCTGTAGATCATTCCAGTTATGATATTCATCACACTATTGGTCAGATCACTAATTTAGCATTCTTTATACAGTGCCCTATCTGATGATGCTTTGCAGAAAAATCAGTCCAATTACAAATATTTACAGTAGTTGAAATTCAGCCATAAAAAACATGAACGATGTTGCTGTGAAACATGGTATGAATGGAATTAAAAAAAAAAAAAAAATCAACAGGTGAGTAAACCTGAAAGACATCATGTGATAAGTAACTGCTGGATAGTCAAGACTAACCCTAAGAAAGCAGAGAAAAAGCATGTGGTGTTTCTGGATGGGAAACTCCAGGTGGAAGCAGCACAAAAATTCAACAAAGAGTATCTCTAAAAATGGAAATAAATAATGGAAAGTTCAAGTACCTGTTTAATACAACACCAGCAAATAAATTTGAGATGTATGTCCTGCTTCCTCTATATTTATCCTCTTCCATTTTGCTATTCTTGCTAAAATAAAGGAAATGGAGGGGAAGAAATAGTTCATCATCTTAAATGTTCTATATGGACTATTGCATTCACTGGACATTTTTCAAAAAGATTTAAAGAAAGTTCAGTGCTTATAATTACCTCCATTTCCATTGTATGGTAAGATTTCTGCTGTATAAAACTTTCTCCCTGTTATGAATTGAGTGCTGTGCTTACACTACACCCTTTGCATATTTGATCAATGAATGTACGACTTTATTAAATCTTAAAGAGCTTAAGATAATACAGAAGGAGTTTATTTTTCTAGGCATGGTTTGCATTATAACTACTTGCAGTTCATTTTAGACATGGAGAGTTTTATTTGCCAGGAAAAGAAAGGAATACACTTATCTTTAATATATGATCATTAAATAAACATCTTTCATGCAAGAGATTTGTTATATTAAAGAGTATTAAAATTATATCAGCCAACTCTTTTATTTTGAAAGGCTGCATACAAGTGAGGAAATACAGTAATACTTATGTAGAAAGGTGCAGATAATAAGAAAACCTTCTCACTCTCGAAAGAAAAACTCCATTATTTTACTTGCTCTCCTGCCAGTCCTCCCTGTCAGATAAAATTATTCCAATTCATAGCTGACTTTGGGTAATATTTTTTAAGTTTTTACCATGGGTATGCAACTCCATCTAGTTTTCTAGGAGACCTGGGTATCAACCTCTCTTTGCAATCCTAGATCAAACAGGGAGCCCCAGATGTCCGATTTTCCCAGTCATGCTCACACTGTTAATGAAAGGAGGAAATCTAACTGAGCTTCTCTAACTGATAGTAACAACCAGATGCATGAACTAGATTTGTTAGCCAACAAGGTTCACACAAGACCACAGTTTGCCTCAGTTTCAACAATGCTTAAATATTATGAAGTATTTCTCTTGGACCTTCAGAAGAAATCTTCCAGAAAAGTGTGTCAAATGGGTGATGGTGGTTTAGAGCTATTAAATCAAATCAATCTGAACACACTAATTAACTGTAATCTCCATTTACCCTACCACATGCCCTGCCCTGCCCATCATTGGCAAGTCTCTTTCCATTCAGAAATGGGAAAGCAATAACCTCCTAGGATGTTCTGTTATGTCAGTGAAGACAGGCAGGGAGGGAATTCTGTATAAAACTTTTCCCACAGAATAGTAAGAAACTGAGGCAAAGCAACCACACAAAGAAACCTCACAAAATTAAGTAGCATTGTTAATAGTTCCAGAGTCCAAGTCCCCTGCACCAGATCTGGCAACAGAATTGTATGTACTGGGGTTTCTTAATCTTCTTCCAAAGGCTCTTCATTGCTATTAATGGAGCATTTGTCCTACATCAATATTATTTGCAATTATTATTGAAAAAGTGTCACTCTTGGCCCAATGCTGGGAAATATCTGAAGAGCCAGGGTTGTTGAAAAGAATGTGTTAAGGGTCATATGCCTTTCTGAAGCTTGGATAAGGTACTACTTCTGATGGTTTTGTTTGCTGGGGGGAAGAGGTGGGGAGAAGTGTGTTTGGTTTATTGTGTTTTTTAAATATTTCAGAAAAAGTGAGATCATGTGACTTGTATGAAATCTGTTGTACACAATTCTTGCAGTTAAATGCGAATAAGCAAGTTTCAGTTAATACCCTGTTCCTGCGTAAAATTCATTTTCGTGCACAGTTTCTCCCTTTGCACTAGTTTTATTCTGTGGAAGCCGTGGGCTCTACTGGTTTCAGTCAAGCTAGTCTGGATTACCCAGACAGAGAAAGAGTTTTCCAACAGCTCTATAAATCTCAGATGTTCCCTTGAAACTGCTGCCAACAGGTGGTAAACTGCTACCATTCACTGTAAACAATTTTGCAGCATGGGCATCAAGATGCTGCAGGAACGGATGGTGCAAAACAAATGGACTTGCGAAGTTCCTGGGACCACACACCACGTTCATTCAGGCCGTGAAGCAGCCATCAGACAGCAACAATTTTGTCACCGCTAGTACAGAACATAATGGAATATGTGTCCTGGAGCTGAAAAGCTCCATATCTCATTAACTATCCCCTGAGTCATGCCTGTCACCACTAGCTTTAAGTTTTAATTTCCTTGCTTTCACTGGTTGTCAAGGCTATGTGACTATATCTCTTTTGTGTTTAATCAGCAGTATCAATGCTTTTGATGAGATTATGTTGCTAACCTGGTGCTCCAGGAAGTCACAAACAGAACTGTTTATACAGGAACAAATTAAGTACAGCTCTTTACTTTGAGATAGAAAAATAACTAGTCCTATGAAACATAACATCTTTAGCAAAAATGCTTTGGAGAGCTAGATTATCAAATGTAACAGTTCAGTGGTTCAATTCATACCTGACAGGCTTCAAAGAATATATATGCAAATTGATCTCCCAGCTGCAAGGGTAATTAACATGGCCTGCTGCAGGGGGCTGTTCTTCCACCCATTCCGTTTCATTATTATTTTAGTGACTTTACGTTTTTCTCAACCCACTGTCTTTTGGTATGGAAATAAATTTAACTTCTTGCTTTATGTAAACTTCATTACACTACAATCAGCAGGGAATCTAGCCTGCTGGAAATGCTAACGTCTGAAAACCAATACAGCCTGACATAAAGCTTAGCACTGTACAAACACTTTTGCTGTTGATATTATTATGTGTATTTTCTGGTTTTACCCAATACACTTCTTGTGTATTAAGGGACTACAGTAAGCCTGATTCTTCCCTTGTACTTAAACCCATTTAACATTGAGACAGAGCTAGCAAAGGACCAAAGAAAGAATCTTGGAACATGCTGTTTAATCCATTTTTTTGCTAGGGTATTCCAATCATATTTCCACTCAGCCAGTGGACTGGGTTGGGGTTTTTTAGGAAAAAAAAGCAGGAAGGATACAGCTCTAAGTGTATAGCATTTCATGCAGTATTGGACCCATTGGCCTTAAACTGGGTCGTGAACTAAAGTATGTGGCTCTGTTTCCACAGAGAGATGGGCCCTCTGTATTGCATATCCTAAAATGTTCCCCATATGGCTATGAGGGAACATCAAAACTATTTTCCCATTATATAATAAGAGTGCAACTTACAGGGAAGCAATCACATTACACATGCCTGGAAAAACTATAGACGTAAAAATATTACTGCATTTGGATACCTTTCATAACCAGAAACTTCTGTATGAACCCATTTCTACAAATTGTAAAGCAAAATCATATGTTAAATTATTTTAAGCAAAAGTTTATGAGTAGATATAAAGTAACAGGTATATCTATAATTCATAAGTGGCTAAACTTCCATTTACAGAGGGTCACTGAAGTAAATTGATTTACTACAGGGATAAATGTAATCTAGCCCACTGCATGTTTCCGTGTTATATGTTTTTATATCAAAATCTGATATTGCTTTTTCCACAAGCCTTTACAAGAGTCAAACAACATCTAATATAGCGCGTATGCCAATGTGTGCATGTGCATAACCACACATCCATGTTAAATAACATTGGGAAAATCTTATCTGTTGTTGCACCATTTTGTTAAGCATTCAGGCGGCTTCCTCATCAAATCAGTGTCAGCTACAAACGCAGAAAAACTCCAGTCTGTATGTTACTAGATATAGGCCAGTGCCCTGGAGGGTCAGGTCATGACCTGTATTTATTCTCATCTGATGCTAGAGTGATAAACAACTAGAGGAACTCCTCTACTGCCTACATAATATTGCATAGCCAATACTTAACTGAGGTTAATTGAATGTATACTAAAAAGACTCTGGTGGGAGTGGGAACAGAATCTCTGCTGCATGGGTGGCTAAGGCCAGTCCTGACCTTGCATATCAACCCTGTATCTTTCCAGAAAGTAAGTAAAAGGACTGTGAGAGGCAAAAAGAAAAATATGGCAGAGACAGAACTAGCTGTTTGAATGTATTTTTCATTTATGAAGATATATTGTTTTAAGCATTAACAGATGGGATTTTTCAGTGTTGTCTTATAGAATTAGGTGACTATTTCCCTTTGAATTTTATTGTTGATTGAGAGTTTATCTTTCTTAGCCTTCTTAGAATAAGCCAATCTGCATTTTGGTCTGAAAAGGAGACTTCATAAATTACATGTTGCCTGTATGGCAAATTGCACCTTTATGAGGCAATTTCTGGCAGATTAGCTGATGTGCATCACCACAGCTTCACATTCAAGTGATTTGGACGTGGCCCATAATGAATAAGACATTCCCAGCAACAGAACACTGATTTTGCATTATTATAAACCAGGGGTTGACAGCAGAATACTGATTTTGCATTATTATAAACTGGGGACTGAAAGTTACTGCTGTCTGGCAAGTGTTCAGCAATCATTTGCTGGCAGTCTTAACTGAAAGGCCATGGACTGGGAGAACAGGGAGCCTGAACATATTTTTCTGTGAGAAAGTCTCTCAGGTCAGTGGTGAGAAACACTTCAGTGCCCAGGGAAGCAGCTGAGAGTTAAGCTTGCCATTGCCACTCATGAATCATGAAAGAAAAAAGTTTGAATTTTCAAAGTGAACAAACCTCCACGTTCTACATCCCACAAAACTCAGGCTTTAAAATAACTACAGAGAACATGGCAGACCTGTAACATGAGCCCAAAATGCTGACAGGATAGGAGAACAGTCACAAGCAGTGACTGATTTTTCGCCTCTTTCCAGTTTTGCTGTAGAGCTGAAAAGGATGAAGTGGCCAACAAAAATTCTGCTTCTGTAATTTTCCACTGCGTCTGCAAAATGGCTCTTTAAATGCCACTTGACCTTGAATGCAAAAATAATCTATCCTTTATCAGTCATGTTTTTTCATGGCCTGGCTTACAGCATCAAATTTACATCCTGCCTTACTGAGAAGCTTCTCATGATAATGAATTCAAGCAAGTACCTGTGCTCCAGAAAACCATTACTCTTCACTGTATAAAAAGAGGAGTGCAGATGCCTTTTTTCTGTCACTTGCCGTTTGACTCTGACCTATGGGCACCATGTGGTTAATATGTGGGCTCAGAATCTCCCTCCCCTTCCACTCAAGACCTATGTGTTTTACAGGAATGCAGTGCTCAAGCTTTTGAAAACTAAAGACCTCAAGTCATTCTTATGTAAGAACACTTTTCCTTTGTTACCCTGCATGTCTTTTTCTCCATACCCTCTTTCAATTATTCCATTTTACTAAACTTAGTGAAATTGCCCATGTTAACAAAAATACCCACCTGAATAAGAGATGGAAAAGCCAAGCATTTAGATTATACAGTTGTGGATTCATCCAAGTCCTTCCCTTTATACTGCATAGTGCTCTGCACTAGTTCAGGTGACAGATGACAGCAAGGCTGAGATATGTGGCAGGGGCAGCCTTCTTGTGCTAGGCTGTAAGGCAGGCATGGGAGCAGGATATAGCACATAGGCACAGCCTTGACCTCTCCTTAGCACATAGGTGCAAGAGGCAAACTAATAAAAGGAAAATTTATCTAGGGGGAAACATAGCTCCCCTAGCCCTTCCCACCCACTCCATTCACATGAGAGTATAAGTTTTTCTGGACAGGGGCAGTAGCTGTGTGCTTGAGAGCAGCTGACATCTGTTGTTCCTGTTTCTGATTGTTTTGGAGTATGCCCTAATACAAACTGCAACAAGAGGTAAATCCACAAAAATGTAGGATAACATGGATAAAATGACAGCTCTTCACAGGCTAATTAATGTACAAGCTAAATTATGATACATTCAGTTAAAAGTGCAAGTACGAGAACTTTACTCCCTGTGTCTTTTCACTGAATTCAACACATTGATTATACAGTCTGGAATAAGAAAAAATATTTCTGGCAAAAACTAACTCAGGGATCTGTAAGGCTTCTGATAGAACCTCTTAACAAATTGGAGACATTATGGTGCTCCAGAAAGAACGCTGCCCTTCTACATCCCCACCAGTAGTAGTTTAAATGAAAACGCCCAAAGTTTGAGGGCCTCTGTAATTCTTCTGTCCCTGTTCAAAAGACCTTCCAAGTACCACACAGGATATGCTGCTTCTCCTACTGAACACTGGGTGTGCAAAACTGACAGCAGGTGTCCTATGCCCTCTCTGCAGCAGGTAATGTACAAATAACACTGCTCCACAGCAGAAGATTCTGGTCTTTTTCTGTGGAAGAATTGCTGTTCTAAGATTCTTTTTCTCTAGCCATGAAGGCAGGAGGAACAAATAATATCTATGAGGGGCCACCTAACCACAGACCTGTAGAAAAGCCTCTGATTGTATGCCCTCCAGCTCATGCTGGATCAGTGTCAGCAGCAAGAGCATCGAGCTGCACTGTGCCCAGCATGTGCAGAATGGAGACAAATTTATTAGAGAAACTGTGACTTACCAAAGGAGGAAAAACTGATAGACTCCACTCTCATATTTTGATTCAGTCTTAGGGGCTAGTAAAGACATCAAACTGTTAAAGCCACATCCCCGTTGTGCCTCTGAGCTTACTTCTGGAAGGAATCCTTCTGTCATAAGGAGGCCACTGATAGGATTCTCCCAACTGATATGGTCCATAACCATTTCACTGCAGGCCAGTCATTAGACTGCACATTCCCTTCTGTAAGTTTCTTGTAGAGAGAAATGGATCTCTTCAGCAG